>NC_090024.1:8889228-9011728 GCF_037176765.1 Anolis sagrei | reverse complement strand
CAGCCGTACGGACAGGGGGATTGACATCTTTGAGCTCCCGGTCCACTATCTCTATGCACCCAGACTCTTGCTCTTGATGCACAGTTCTTTTGAAAGGCCCATCCGCCTGTTTTCCTGCATAATGAGTTCTGTCACTCTCCACTCGGATTGCCAGTGGTGAGTTGCGGAGCGGAGTTTGCATGCCGATTGCACAAAGGCCCTCTTTACAATGAGAACCTCATTGGTGTGCAGAAACGGTAAGGCACTAAGGAGCTTTTTTTTCTACCAAGGAAGCCGGTGGTACATGAGGCTGTCACTGTTTGACAGGGCTTAGAACCAGGGGGGAAGCTGCAAAGACAGGTTGCACACGAGGCAGGGATGGGAGGATGACAAGGAACATCTGCAAATCCCATTGCGGATGTAAAGAATCCATGAGATGATGGGCGAAAAACACAAGGGGGGTTAGCCTCATAAACTCCTTCATGTCTCAGATGTTACGTCTTGCCTTGCAGATTGGCAGGCTGAATGGAAGCGGCAGGCAGGGAGGCGAGGAGACCGCCGGCTTAAGCCTGTTTCCTTCGTTCCTCTCTCTCACGCTGCCTTATCCCGCTCTCTAAGCCATGTCAGCAATTTTCCACCTGGGAGAATGTGGGAGGGCTAAGAGATATGAACAACAAAACTTTTTCATGTTCCTTTCTGGCACACATGGCTGGAGAAGCTCTGAGAGCTCTTTTGGATGGGATTACTTACATAGGTGATCCCTCGTAGTCCAAGGATGATGGTCCTCCAAGTGTAGTGTCCTGGCGGTGGGTCCGTACATGACTGTGGAGCCCTATTCTTGACCTGCATCTTCTCCCGCAGTGAGGGCATTGGTTTCCAGGTGGAAGGCGGTCACGGTCAGGGTTGGCTTGATGCACCTTCCTCTTGACACATTTCACTCTTTCACCCTCCATTCATGCCTCTTCAAATTATACAGCACTGCTAGTGACAGCTGACCTCCAACTGGAGTGCACAAGGGCCAGGATTTCCCACTTCTCAATGTCTATGCCAGAGTTTTCAAGGTTGGCTTTGAGCCCATCTTTAAATCTCTTTTCCTGTCCTCCAACATTCAGTTTTCCATTCTTGAGTTTGTAGTAGAGCAACTGCTTCGGGAGACGGTGGTCAGGCATCTGGACAACGTGGCCGGTCCAGTGGAGTTGATGGCAGAGGACCATTGCTTCAATGCTGGTGGTCTTTGCTTCTTCCAGCACACTGACATTTGCTTGCTTGTCTTCCCAAGAGATTTGCAGGATTTTTCGGAGGCGGTGCTGATGGAATCGTTCCAGGAGTTGCATGTGACATCTGTAGACTGTCCACGTTTCACAGGCGTATAGCAGGGTTGGGAAGACAATAGTTTTATAAACAAGCACCTTGGTATCCCTATGGATGTCCTGGTCCTCAAACACTCTCTGCTTCATTCGGGAAAATGCTGCGCTTGCAGAGCTCAGGCAGTGTTGAATTTCAGTGTCAATGTTGACTTTTGTGGAGAGGTGGCTGCCAAGGTAGCGGAAATGGTCAACATTTTCTAAAGTTACACCATTATGTTGTATTTCTGGCATTGGAGAGGGATTGACTGGTGACTGCTGGAAGAGCACTTTGGTTTTCTCAATGTTTAATGACAGGCCGAGCTTCTTGTAAGCTTCTGCGAAGGTGTTTAGAATGGCTTGTAGGTCTTCTTCTGAATGCACACAGATGACATTGTCATCAGCATACTGGAGTTCTATAACAGATGTTATTGTAACTTTGGTTTTGGCTTTCAGTGAGCTGAGGTTAAATATCTTGCCATCTGTCCGATAGATGATTTCCGCTCTGGTGGGAAGCTTCCGGTCAAAAAGATGGAAGTATCATAGCAATGAAGATGGAAAATAAGGTTGGGTCAACAACACATCCCTGTTTGACACCTGATTCCACCTTTGGGAGCCATTGCTGTCCAAGACTGTTGCCATCATGTCATCATCATGCCATGGATGGGATAAAGAGCAGGAGAAAGGCTCTCTGCTTCTATCTGTAAATCTGCTCCTCTCAGAATGCTTGCCACAGATGCAGGTGAAACATCAGGAGAAAATGCTTCTAAAACATGACCATACAACCCAAAAAAATTAATTCACATTTGTGTGTGTGTGTGTGTGCAAAACATTCCCAATGTCAATGCTGTTAACCATTTTGAATTAATGAACTGCAAAATAAATAATCAAGAAGCAAAAGTTCTAGTAATTTTGTCCACAGGAAAATAAAATAAATGAAATTATCTATTGTTGTATGCAAGAATAAAATAAGCCCAGAGTGACATCCCTGGTGTAAATACGCTCCATTGAGTTCAATGGAACTTACTCACAGGTGTGTATATGATTTCATCCACAAACTCAGGTTCATTTTGGATTGAGACCTTGGGGACAGATCAAATGCTCTGTTTTGAAGCATGGTTTTGAGAAATTGAGACAGAGGTGAAACCTGCTTGAAATCAGTGGTGGCTTCCATATCACTTGGGTGGTGAATCCCCTCCAGACCTTGAAGGAACTATTCAAGTTACTGAACCATTTCTCCAAAGTAAGTTCAGCACTTTCAACATTGCCTTCAAATTAATCTAAAACTCAGAAAAGATTTGTCATCCCACTGATATGGAATTCAGTAGCTTCCATTGCATGAGGAGCTATAGATTGACAGAGCCTTCTTGATATATTTCTGTAACTCAACGAGCCTATTTCTGAACATTAAGCAGAAAATCTAGCAAAGAGAGATAATATCTCAGATTCCAAAGATCTGACAACCATGAATCACTATGAAGAATAACTTGGGTACTGGGTAGGTTTAGCTTGGAGAACTGAAGTTAAGAGATGACAAGATAGCCATGTTTCAATATCTGAAAGGATGTCAAATGGAAGATGAAGCCAGCTTGTTTTCTGCTGCTGCAAAGATTAAGACACGTAGCAATGGATTCAAATTGCAGGAGAAGAGATTCTAATTCAACATTAGGAAGACGTTCCTGATACTAAGAGCTGTTTCACAGTGGAATGCATTGCTACATAGGAATATGGGGAATCACTATCTCTAGATGGCAAGCTATTTAACCTCAGCAGGCTGAAAGCCAAAACCAAGGTCACAACAACATCTGTTATAGAACTCCAATATGCCAATGATAACATAGTCTGTGTGCATTCAGGAGAAAACCTACAAGCCACTTAACACCTTTGCAGATGCATACGAGAAGCTCGGCCTCTCATTGAATATCGGCAGGCACCAGACAATCCCTCTCCAATGTCAGAAATACAGCTTAATGGTGTAACATTAGAAGATGTTGACAATTTCTGCTACCTTGGCAGCCACCTCTCCACAAAAGTAAATGTTGACACTGAAATACAACACCACCTGAGCTCTATGAGTGCAGCATGTGAAATACATGGGGTCACCATAAATCAACAGGAGACATGAAGACACATACACACATGCATCATCCCACCCCGAGTGCAGCATTTTCCCGAATGAAGCAGAGAGTGTTTGAGGACCGGGACATCAGTAGGGATACCAAGGTGCTTGTTTATAAAGCTATTGTCCTCCCAATCCTGCCATATGCTTGCAAAACATGGATTGTCTACAGATATCACACACAACTCCTGGAATGATTCCAGGAATGCTGCCTCTGAAAAGTCCTGCAAATCTCTCCAGAAGGTAGGCAGACGAATGTGAGTATGCTGGAAGAAGCAAAGACCACCAGCACTGAAGTGATGCTCCTCTGCCATCAACTCCGCAGGACTGGCCACATTGTCTGAACGTTCTATCAGTGTCTCCCAAAGTAGCTACTATACTCCAAACTCAAGAATGAGGAACGTAATGTTGGTGTACAGGAAAAGCGATTTAAAGATGGGCTTACAGCTAATCTTAAAAACTGTGGCATAGACACTGAGAACTGGGAAGCCCTGGCCCTTGAGTGCTCTGACTGGAGGTCAGCTGTGACTGGCAGTGCTACAGAATTTGCCGAGGCACAAATGGAGGTAGAAAGGGAGGAAAGTGCCAAGAGGAAGGTGCGTCAAGACAACCCTAACTGGGACCACCTTCCACCTGGAAACCAATGTCCTCACTGTGGAAGAACATGTGGATCACGAATAGGGCTCCACAGCCACCTACGTACCCACCACCAAGACACCATATTTGGAAGACCATCATCTTTGAGCTATGAGGGATTGCCTAAGTATCTCTAGAGGTTTTTTAACACAGACTGGAAGGCCACCTGTCTGGAGCGCTTAGATTTTATCTTATTTTAGCTTTTTATAGCACCTTTTTAGCTCTGATGGTCATCTTTGAGTCTCTGTGTTGGGCTATAGGTACGTAACAGGATTACTCTTTGATGTCACCTACTAACTATTAGTCACTATGTGCACTTGGGAAGGGTTTTGCAGCTAAAGGTTGAGTCTATGGGGTTGTGGTCATTATGAGAGATTGGTAGAGATTTCCGATCTTCACCACAATCACAACAGTGGCTTATGGTAGTGTAAATTAGACTTAGACTTACTTACTTAGGTGATCCTTCATTGTTTGAGTAGGATACTCTTCCAAGATCAGTGTGCTGGTGGGTCCGTAGGTGACTGTGGAGCCCTATTCTTGATCTGCATCTTCTCCTGCAGTGAGGGCATCAGTTTCCAGGTGGAAGGCAGTCTCGGTCGGGGTTGGCTTGATGCACCTTCCTCTTGGTACGTTTCTCTCTTTCGCCCTCCATTCGTGCCTCTTCAAATTCTACAGCACTGCTGGTCACAGCTGATCTCCAGCTGGAGCGCTCAAGGGCTTCCCAGTTCTCAGTGTCTATGCCAGAGTTTTTAAGGTTGGCTTTGAGCCCATCTTTAAATCTCTTTTCCTGTTCACCCACATTCCGTTTTCCGTTCTTGAGTTCGGAGTAGAGCAACTGCTTTGGGAGACAGTGGTTGGGCATCCAGACAATTTGGCCGGTCCAACGGAGTTGATGGTGGAGGACCATCGCTTCAATGCTGGTGGTCTTTGCTTCTTCCAGCACGCTGACATTTCCTCGCTTGTCTTCCCAAGAGATTTGCAGGATTTTTTGCAGGCAGCACTTATGGAATCGTTCCAGGAGTTGCATGTGACATCTGTAGTCCACGTCTCCTGCAGAGGTCTGTAGTCCACGTCTTGCAGGCATATAGCAGGGTTGGGAGGACAATAGCTTTATAAACAAGCACCTTGGTACCCCTACGGATGTCCCAGTCCTCAAAAACTCTCTGCTTCATTCAGAAAAAATTGGACTTATGCATCCTACATCACTAACAGGATGGGCAGCCAACTCTGGAGTAATGAGGGTAACCATCATGGATGTATCAATCATGGAGAGATTTAAAGAATCAGAAGCAAGTAGGTTGCAAAGACAAACTAGTCAATGGCTTTGATGAATTTTCTGTATCTTACTGAAAATATGGAGCAAGAACAGGGAAGCAAGTTTGTTTGCTAAAGACAGATTATCTCTGTTTCTCCACACCCCACTCTTTATTTTTCATACAGCGCAATTTTCTGTATTTTTAATATGACATACTTTCCTCGCTGTTGGGTTCCTTGCTGGAGAGGTCACTTTATAATGATGCGAATCCAAAGGTATCCTGTGGACCGAATTAGCACCCCGCCCACGTCAGCCTCGTCTTTGCACGAATTAGTATAATTTGTTACACTCAGTCCTGATAACTCTAAGCCTCAATTATTCTATTATCTTATATAAGCAAGATTACTCAGATCTCTATTAGATAGAGGACAGCAGGTGACTTAGGGAAATTTAATCTCTTGGCATTTCCCAACACAGAATCTTCACCGATGTTATTAATCAAAGCTTTGGAAGCTGCTTTGCGCCATGATTTTACTAGAAAAAGGAAAGTGTGCAAGCGGTAAAACTGTAGATACAATATTCTGCAGAAATGAACTCCATTTTAGACTTAATCTACATAAGTAAATATTGTCTCCAGCACAGTACGTTCATTTTTCTTGCAATCTTAAGCAAACATCATTCCATAGTTTGTTTTAGAATTGCTGGTTTGGAGGGAGTATTGTGCGGCAAGTAGTCCGCCTCTGTCCCATTCCACCAAATAGTCCATAGGAAAGAGAAATTGGTGTGACTGGTCTAATTAAAGCAATAGGGCGCAGTGGCTTTGATGTCCAGGGATGATTAATTTGTTCCAAGTTTAATGAAAAATCTTTTAGCCACTTTTTAAGGCACTGAATTGATCTCGAGAATAGGGTTCAACACATTTGACAGATGTTTCAAACTTCAAGCACTAGAGACACCAACCTCCAATTGACTTCAACCAACTGATGATATGCCAAAGGGAACTGGCCAAATTGAACCTGTGCACAATCCTAGTTTCTATATCCAGGAAACACTGTGAAATACATGGGGTCACCATATATCAACAGGAGACATGAAGACACATACACACATACATCATCCCACCCCGAGTGCAGCATTTTCCCGAATGAAGCAGAGAGTGTTTGAAGACCGGGACATCCGTAGGGATACCAAGGTGCTTGTCTATAAAGCTATTGTCCTCCCAACCCTGCTCTATGCCTGTGAAACATGGACTGTCTACAGACGTCACATGCAACTCTTGGAATGATTCCATCAGCACTGCCTCCGGAAAATCCTGCAAATATCTTGGGAAGACAAGCGGACAAATGTCAGCGTGCTGGAAGAAGCAAAGACCACCAGCATTGAAGCGATGGTCCTCCACCATCAACTCCGCTGGACCGGCCACGTTGTCCGGATGCCTGACCACCGTCTCCCAAAGCAGTTGCTCTACTCTGAACTCAAGAATGGAAAATGAAATGTTGGTTGGCAGGAAAAGAGATTTAAAGGTGGCCTCAAAGCCAAACTTAAAAACTCTGGCATAGACACTGAGAACTAGGAAGCCTTGGCCTTTGAGCGCTCCAGCTGGAGGTCAGCTGTGACTAGCAGTGCTGCAGAATTCGAGGAGGCACGAGTGGAGGGTGAAAGAGAGAAACGTGCCAGGAGGAAGGCGCGTCAAGCCAACCCCGACCGGGACCGCCTTCCACCTGGAAACCAATGCCTTCACTGTGGGAGAACATGCAGATCAAGAATAGGGCTCCACAGTCACCTATGGACCCACCAGTACACTGATCTTGGAAGACTATCCTACTTGGACAATGAGGGATCACCTAAGCAAATAAATAAGTTTCCATATATCGGAAACACTGTGAAATACATGGGGTCACCATAAATCAACAGGAGACATGAAGACACATACACACATGCATCATATCCCACAGATCAAGAAGGATTGTCATCTTGATGTAGAAAGTAAAGTAACTTTAAGGCCCAGAGACTTAAAGGTGATCCAAAGGATTTAAATCACAAGAAATTCTATCTAAACTTTAGGAAGAATTTCCTAACAGAATTCAACAGTAGAATCAACTGCTTCTGAGACTCCCTCTCTCTTTGGAGATTTTTTCAAAAAGATACTGGATGGCGATCTGTCAGAAATGCTTTAGTTGTGAATTGCTGTCTGGCAGGGCATTAGACTAGATGGCTTTGCACCCTCTTTCAGCTTTATTGTTTTATTCCGAAGTCTGAACAAATCTGGATCCATCCTATTATCAGGTGCATAAGTCATGCTGTATTGATAACAGAAGTAGACATATTGAGCTATCTGAAGTGAGGATTCAGAGAGCTCAGACATGCTGCCATAAGCGTTCCCATTTGCTATAACTACATTTTCCTTTCCTGGAAAGTGGTCCAGGACCACCAGCTGTTGCTTCACAGACCAGCACTAATCCACGAGC
Organism: Anolis sagrei; assembly: GCF_037176765.1. Lineage (NCBI taxonomy): Eukaryota > Metazoa > Chordata > Lepidosauria > Squamata > Anolidae > Anolis > Anolis sagrei. Next base: position 9,003,928 of record NC_090024.1, on the reverse strand, counting down.
CACCTCTTTGAATAGCACTGATCTATATAAAGGAGAAAAGCCCTCATTTTCAGAGTTACCATCACAGCTTCCTTTCTTCTCTCATTCTATCTGAACTAATGAAAATACACAAAGACAAACATAGGGTTGCTGTAAGTTTTTCAGGCTGTTTGGCCATGTTCCAGAAGCATTCTCTCCTGACGTTTTGCCTGCATCTATGGCAGATATCCTCAGAAGTTGTGAGGTCTGTTGGAATTTAGGCAAGTGAGGTTTATATATCTGTAGAAAGTCCAGGGTGGGAGAAAGAACTCTTGTCTGTTGGAGGTAGGTGTGAATGTTTCAAATGGCCACCTTGATTAACATTTAATGGCCTAGCAGTTTTCAAGGTGTGGCTTCTTATTGCCTGGGGGAATCCTTTGTTGAGAGGCAATTAGATGTCTTTGATTTATTGTCGAAGGCTTTCATGGCCGGAATCCATGGGTTGTTGTAGGTTTTTCCGGGCTATATGGCCATGTTCTGGAGGCAATTTTTCTCCTGACGTTTCGCCTGCATCTATGGCAAGCATCCTCAGAGGTAATGATGCTTGCCATAGATGCAGGCGAAACGTCAGGAGAAAAATTGCCTCCAGAACATGGCCATATATCCCGGAAAAACCTACAACAACCCATGTCTTTGATTGTTCTTGTCTGGAGCTCCCCTGTCTTTATTTACTGTTATGATTTTAGAGGTTTTTTTTAATACTGGTAGCCAGATTTTGTTCGATTTCATGGTTTCCTCCTTTCTGTTGAAATTGTCCACATGCTTGTGGCTTCTCTGTGTAGCCTGACATGATCGGTTGTCAGAGTGGTCCAGCATTTCTGTGTTCTCAAATAATATGCTGTGTCCAGGCTGGTTCATCAGGTGCTCTGCTATGGCTGACTTCTCTGGTTGAAGTACTCTGCAGTGCCTTTCATGTTCCCTGATTCATGTTTGGGCAATGCTGCGTTTAGTGGTCCCTATGTAGACTTGTCCACAGCTGCATGGTATACAGTAGACTCCTGCAGAGGTGAGAGGATCCCTCTTGTCCTTTGCTGAACGAAGCATTTGTTGGATTTTCTTGGTGAGTCTGTAGATACTTTGTATGTTGTGTTTCCTCATCAGCTTCCCTCTGCAGTCAGTGGTTCCCTTGATGTATGGCAGAAACACTTTTCCTCTGGGTGGATCTTCATCTTTACTCTCGTGGCTTGTTCTCGGTTTTGCAGTTCTTCTGATGTCTGAGGTGGAGTCCCCAGTGGCCTGTAGAGCCCAGTTTAGGTGGTTCAGTTCATCTTGGAGAAGGTGGGGTTCGCAGATTCTTTTTGCATGGTCTGCCAAGGCTTTAATGGGGCTTCTTTTTTTACTTGGGTGATGGTTGGAGTTTTTATGAAGATATCTATCAGTGTGTGTGGGTTTTCTGTAAACGGTGTGACCCAATTGTTGATCTGGTTTGCAGATGACTAGGACATCTAGAAAAGGCAGTCTTCCTTCATTTTCTTTTTCCATGGTGAACTGGATGTTTGGGTGGATGCTGTTAAGATGGTCCAGGAACCTGTTAAGTTCTTCTTCTCCATGGCTCCAAATGGTGAAGGTGTCATCCACATATCTGAACCATATCGTGGGCTTTTTGGTTGCTGTCTCCAGGGCTTGTTCTTCAAAGTGTTCCATGTAGAAGTTAGCTATGACCAGGCTGAGAGGGCTCCCCATAGCTACTCCATCTTTCTGTTCATAGAACTCATTGTCCCACTGAAAGTAGCTGGTGGTGAGGCAATGGTGAAACAAAGCTGTGATGTCTTCTGGGGACCTCTGGTTGATGAGTGCCATGGTGCCTGCTACCGGGACCATGGTAAATAGAAAGTTTGTAGGTTGTTTCCTCATCAGCTTCCCAATGGGGCCAGTGGTTCCCTTGATGTATGGCAAGAACTCTTTTCCTCTGGGTGGATCTTTGTTTTGACTCTCGTCGCTTGTTCTCGGTCTTGCAGCTCTTCTGATGTCTGAGGTGGAGTATACATTGGCCTGTAAAGCCCAGTTGAGGTGGTTCAGTTCATCTTGGAGGAGGTGGGGTTCACAGATTCTTTTTGCACAGTCTGCAAGGGCTCTCGGATTTTCTTCATCCCTTTTTATATATAGTAATAAAGTGAGTTCTTCACAGGCAGATTGGGTTGCTCTTCTTTTTTTACTTGGGTGATGGTTGGAGTTTTTATGTAGATATCTATCTCTGTGTGTGGGTTTTCTGTAAACGGTGTGACCCAATTGTTGATCTGGTTTACGGATGACTAAGACACCTAGAAAAGGCAGTCTTCCTTCATTTTCTTTTTCCATGGTGAATTGGATGTTTGGGTGGATGCTGTTAAGGTGGTCCAGGAACTTTTGTAGTTCTTCTTCTCCATGGCTCCAAAAGGTGAAGGTGTCATCCATATATCTGAACCATATAGTCAGCCTTTTTGTTGCTGTTTCCAAGGCTTGTTTGAAACATTCACACTTAGCTTCAACAGACAAGAGTTCTTTCTCCCACCCTGGACATTCCACAGATATATAAACCCAATTTTCCTAGTTTCCAACAGACCTCACAACCTCTGAGGATGCCTACCATAGATGCAGATGAAACATCAGGAGATGCTTGTGGAACATGGCCATACAGCCAGAAAAACTTACAGCAACCCAGTGATTCTGGCCATAAAAGCCTCCAACAACACAAAAGCAAACATATTTTCTACCAAGATCTAGGTGGCCTATCACACCACCATCACACGTCCAAAACCCAATGGCAGCATTGATAGAATCATAGAGCTGAAAGAAACCTCATGGGTCATGCAGTCCAACCCCTTGCCACGAAGCAGGAATATTGTATTCAAAGCACCCCCAACAGATGGCCATCCAACCTCTGTTTAAAAGCTTCCAAAAAAGGAGACTCCACCACACTCCGGGGCAGAGAGTTCCACTGCTGAACGGCTCTCATAGTCAGGAAGTTCTTCCTAATGTTCAAATGGAATCTCCTTTTTTGTTGCTTCCTTCTTTTCAAGATACACAGTTTCCATCCCTGCAGCTTCTATGGGAAAAGACCTTCAAGAGTACAAAACGCACTTCGAAAGAACAAAAAATAGAAAGAGATTGGGAGACTTAGACAAATAATTTGCTCTCGGATTTTCTTCATCCCTTTTTATATATAGTAATAAAGCGAGTTCTTCACAGGCAGATTGGGTTGCTCTTCTTCAGTTACATTTTCATCATGAGTTTTAAATGAGTTGTCGGATTACAGCCCACAAATATTGCGCTGCCAAGTTATTAGATTTCCTCTCTCTCCAGAGACCTGCTCAGTCTCTTTTTCATGCAAAAGGCACATCAATGGGAAACTTGGCATGACATTCCAATTTACAAATTGGGGACGAGTCTAAAAATACAAACCACGAGGAAGCCCTGAGGCTGGGTTTGAGTTCTATAATTTTGCACTGGGAACTTGGGCTATGATCCTGTAACTCACTGATGGAGTCCAATTTATTTGGCTGAAAGTCACTTCCGACTTGTAGCAATCCTAAAGCGAAAATATCATCGGATTTTCTAGGGTTGAGAGTGTGTGACTCACTTAGATCATACAGTAGGTTTCCATGACTGAGTGGAGAATCGAACCCTGGTCTCCAGAGTTCTGGACGAAAACTCAGTTCACTACACCATACTGGCTCTCACAGCCAAACTCTCCATAAGCATCACAATAGCTGGGGTGTTCCAGGCACACGTCCATCTCTTTAGCCCAGTGGCTCCTGATCTTTTTTTGACCAGGGACCACTTGACCAGGGACCACTATGATCAGGGATCACTATGATCAGGGACCACTCTCCAACGTTACTATCAAAAGGGTTACGAATCAGTTTTGGTCAACTTTAGATTTGGTTTGGTGATTTTATTTATCGTGTCAGTATCAACCAGACAATTGTATTATATTTTAAACTAATTTTTAACAAACAGACAAAACAGAGATTGCAAGCTTGGTCGTTGATTAAATGTCCTTTGACCAGTATTTGGCCACTTGGAGTGCCTCTGGTGTTGCTGCAAGGAGGTCCTCCCTTGTGCATGTGGCAGGGCTCAGACTGCATTGCAGCAGGTGGTCTATAGTTTGCTCTTCTCCACACTCGCATGTCGTGGACTCCACTTTCTGGCCCCGTTTCTTAAGGTTGGCTCTACATCTCATGGTGCCAGAGCGCAGTCTGTTCAGCGCCTTCCAAGTCTCCCAGTCTTCTGTGTGCCCGGGGGGAGTCTCTCATTTCGTATCAACCATTGATTGAGGTTCTGGGTTTGAGCCTGCCACTTTTGGACTCTTGCTTGCTGAGGAGTTCCAGAGAGTGTCTCTGTAGATCTTAGAAAACTATGTCTTGATTTAAGTCGTTGATGTGCTGGCTGATACCCAAACAATGGATGAGCTGGAGATGTCACTGCCTTGGTCCTTTCACTATTGGCTGCTACTTCCCGGTGGATATCAGGTGGTGCAATACCAGCTAAACAGTATAATTTCTCCTGTGCTGTAGGGCGCAGATACCCTGTGATAATGCAGCATGTCTCATTAAGAACCACATCCACTGTTTTAGCATGGTGAGATGTGTTCCACACTGGGCATGCATACTCAGCAGCAGAGTAGCAAAGTGCAAGGGCAGATGTCTTCACTGTATCTGGTTGTGATCCCCAGGTTGTGCCAGTCAGCTTTCGTATGATATTGTTTCTAGCACCCACTTTTTGCTTGATGTTCAGGCAGTGCTTCTTGTAGGTCAGAGCACGGTCCAGAGTGACTCCCAGGTATTTGGGTGCGCTGCAATACTCCAGTGGGATTCCTTGGTGATTTGGGGTGCTGATTCAGAAAACTGCATTGATTAGACCACTCCATCTCTAGTTTCTAATACAGAACATATGCCATCTAGTAGTTGCCATCTGCTCACCCACAGAAAGCCACATTTAATAAGCTTCAGCACTACAGGAGGGTTTCGCGAGACCAGTCGCTCTTGTTGCAATGGTGTAGTAAGAGTGAGACCATGGACCATATTTTAGTTCTTCTGGACCACTAGTGGTCCACAGACCACAGGCTGGGAACCACTTCCTTTATTCGGGAGTAAGAATTTGCCCTAGTGCATTGGTTCTCAACCTTGGGTCCCCAGATGTTTTTGGCCTACAACTCCCAGAAATCCCAGCCAGTTTACCAGCTGTTAAGATTTCTGGGAGTTGAAGGCCAAAAACATTTGGGGACCACAGGTTGAGAACCACTGCCCTAGTGTCTTCCAGTGCCTAGACCAGTGCTTCTCAAATGCAAATTTTCCAGAAGTTTATGATTTCAACTCTCAGAATTCTTAAGTATTATAACAGCTGGGACTTTTGGGAACTAAAGTCCATGATACCTGGAGTATCAGTTTTGGAAAACCATTTGGCTAGACCCACAAAAGAGCTGCTTGAGGTGCAACCCAGGCAGTGGCTAGTGTGCCAGGTCTGCAACTGCAAGCACCTCCTTCTTGTTTTGCAGAAGGAGATGGTAAATATGCCTTCCACAATATTCAAAAGGTTCATAAGATGAAGGTCACCAAAAGAATTGCAGCCTGTGAAATCCAGAATCATTTTTTAAAAATATTTTGCTTCAGAATTCAAATTTGAGCTGTGATTACTATTCTCTCCGTTACCATTTCTGGAAATAAGCAGCCATCTGAATGGGGTAGGGTTTTCCCTATCATTTGTTTACGCTGTGCTCCAGGTCATGTTTGGTGTCAGGTTATTTCATACCTCATTGGTATAGTTTCTCATAAGTACCAGTTTGTGGGAAGTGAGGTATAACTCAAGTATATGTTCATAATAAAATGAGGAGGAGGAAAAAGAAAAAAAAAGAGGAGAGGGGAATTACAAGTCAGATTGCAGGGAAGAAAAGGCAGCAGAGAAAGGAGGAAAAGTGGGAGACACATGGAAGAAAAGGAGGCAGAGGAAGAAAGGAGAGTAAGAAAGAGAGAAGGAAGGATGGAGGGAGAGAGGGAAGTGGTGAGTCCATTTTTTTCATGTCAGGAGCTACTTGAGAAACCGCAAGTTGCTTCTGGTGTGAGAGAATTGGCTGTCTGCAAGGACGTTGCCCACGGGACGCTCAGATGTTTTGATGTTTTACCATCCTTGTGGAAGGCTTCTGGAGCTGACAGAGGGAGTTCAGCCTGCTCTCCCCAGATTCGAACTGCTAACCTATCAGTCAGGAGTCATACCAGCACAAGAGTTTAACACATTGCACTACCGTGGGCTCATTTCTCTGATGGGCCCATGAGAAAGGTGAATCAGAGAGATGCACCATGAAAGGGATGATGGAAAATGGAGCTGTTGGAACATGCAAAGATAATCGATCATCTCAAAGGATGACTGCTGATAAGTAGATGTTGTAAATGTTGATGTGGGGATTTTGGGGATGTTCTGAAGACCAAACCAGGACCTCCAGGAAACCAGAACAGATTCAGGAGCAGAGGTGCTATCAAAGTAGATCCTTAACTTTGGTTGGAGGAGGGAGCAAGCTTGTTTTCTGCTTCCTTGATGACTAGGATGCGAAACAATGGCTTCAAACTACAAGAAAGGAGATTCCATCTGAACATGAGGAAGAACTTCCTGACTGTGAGAGCCGTTCCGCAGTGGAACTCTCTGTCCCAGAGTGTGGTGGAGGCTCCTTCTTTGGAGGCTTTTAAACAGAGGCTGGATGGCCATCTGTCAGGGGTGATTTGAATGCAATATTCTTGCTTCTTGGCAGGGGGTTGGACTGGATGGCCCATGAGGTCTCTTCCAACTCTTTGATTGTATGATTCTATGATTCTAACCACTTGTGTGCTATTTTCCCAATTGCATTAATTAAGAATACTTGTTTTAATTAATTATTTGGTTCTGAAGTTGAGTTTCCCATTATTTATTCTACTATCTAATATTTTTTCAACTGCGATCATACATCTCCCTAGATAAGCCCCGCAAAAGGAGTAATGCATTAAATGTGCTGCACAACTCTTTGTTGCAGAACTGGACCAAGGCAACACATGTGCAATTAAACAGTTCACAATTAAACAGGGATGGGCGTCCACGCACAATATGTAGCTACATGGATTAATGCACCTCTACGCCCATAGGAATTGCCAGTGAGACACAGCTGCTGGAGTTCTGGACTACGTTCTGGAGAACAGTGTTCATATCCTTACTTAGTCATGGAAACCCTTTGGGTGATATTGCACGAATCACACTGTCACCTTGAGAGGGAGACAAAGGCAACCCCCTCTGAAAAAATCTGGACAAGAAAACCACATGATAGGGTCACCATAAGTCAAAAATGATTTTAAGACACACAACAATGGACAAAGAGACCACATATTCAAATCTTCCTCCAAAATCCTGAACTGAATGTAGCAGTCTGTACTGGGCAAAATCTCCAAACATTTCCATAGAGATGCTACACATGTGTGTGATATCAAAAGAATTCTTACCATGAAATTGGATATGAAAGTATACCTATCTTAAATTCATTAATGAAATTGCAATTTTATCGCAAGAGAGTTACCCAGTATGTGCCATGATTTCTTGGTTGACACAGTTCTGTGTCTTGGTTTATGGCCATTCTAGGCCTCATACCTAGCTACAGAAGGGTAGAAAAGGAGATGTAGGTTGACCTTCTGAACTGTGGAGGCAACCTGTTTTCATCTAAAGAGACCTCCAGTACGTTCCCATATTTCTTTATCCACACACATCCATTTATGTTTATGGCTGCCTTGTCTCTTATACCTAGCTACTAGAGAATAGAGGAGAGGCTGACTGACCTTTACAACTTTCAATACTATGGGGCTACCCATTTTCATCTGAAGGATATTAGCCCAGAACGTATCCTGATTTCCTGGTCCACGTATCTCTTGTCTAGATTTGTGAGAGCTCCCATAGCTAGCAAGAGAAGGAAAAGTTGGTTGACCTGACCTTCACAAATATAAAGCTCTATTCATCTGAAGGAAGTCACCTCCAGTATGTGTCCAGGTATCTTGGTCAGCACACCTCTATCTAGGCTCATGGTTGCCTTATCTCTTATATCCAGATGTAGAAGAGTGGGGAAGGACCTTCACAACTATGGGAACAATCTATTTTTCTGAGTAACTTGAGGTTTGCCCTCCTATAGCCTTCCTCAAGTTTTGTAGGACAGTTCAGAGTTAGCAGTACTGAGGTGAGATCTTGGTCCAAGGAGGTTGGGGACTCCTGCTTCAAGTGTCTCCTCATCCTAAATGCATCTGGGGACTTTATTCGTCTGGTCTAGCACCTCCTTCCATACAGAATGCAGAATGGCTCGGAGACAGTGCCTGTTGGCTTTCATTTTCTTCTGTTTGAAAATTGGGATGACTTCTCCAGAGAAAAGCACGGACAGACGCCACGATTAAAATAATAACAATAATCAAATCAAAGCAGTCCTGTGCACCCGAGGAAAGCTAACATGTGAGGTTATGGGTGGCGACAGATGCAGTATTGGTAAAACAAAACAAAAAATGAGGGCACAGAAAACAGAATGGAGAGACGACAGAGAAGGCGAGCTGTGATTGTGATCTGACCTGATGGCTTCTTTCTGCTCCACGTACTAAGCACTTGAGACTGGGCTAGAAGAGGCATGTGCATCCATGGCAGCAAGTGTACCGCAAGGGGCAGGATATGTAAGAGTGCAGTATATAGTTGTGTGCATTTTTCAGTCTTTGCCAAAATAAGTGTAGTTGGTAGGGTTAACCTAAGAGAGCAATTAATCAACTGAGACTGACCTACTGTTGGTTGGCACTCCACATTTCAGGTGGTTAAGGGCACACAGCCTGTGTTGGATGGGGTTTGCACTCCCCCTTAAGACACAGGTTTGCAACTTGGGAGTGATCCTGGATTCAGCAATGAGCCTGGAGCCCCAGGTGGTCAGGGGAGCTTTTGTACAATTAAAACTTGTGTGCCAGTTGTGCCTGTACCTTGGGAAGTTAGACTTGGCCACAGTGGTCCATGCTCTTGTTACATCTTGCATAGACTACTGCAACACACTTTATACGGGGTTGCCTTGAAGTCAATTAGTCCAATGGACAGCCCAAGAACAAGCCATTAGAACCAATGCCATCAAAGCCAGAATTGAAAAGTCAATGGCAGATCCCAAGTGTAGACTCTGCAAGGAAGCAGATGAAACAACAGATCACATCCTCAGCTGCTGCAAGAAGATCGCACAGACAGACTACAAGCAGAGGCACAACACCCTTGCTCAGATGATTCATTGGAACTTGTGCCACAAACACCAGCTGCCTGTGACAAGGACTGGTGGGATCACAAGCCAGAAAAAGTTACAGAAAAAGAATACCTCAAACTACTCTGGGACTTTCGAACTGAGGCAGATATAGTTTTGGAGCACAAGACTCCTGACCTCACAATCATGTTAAAAAACCAAGTATGGATCGTTAATGCTGCCATCCCAGGTGACAGCAGGATTGAAGAGAAACAACTGAAAAAGCTGAGACGATATGAGGATTTAAAAATCAAACTGCAAAGACTCTGGCACAAGCCAGTCAAGGTGGTCCCAGTGGTGATTGGTACACTGGGTGCAGTGCCTAAAGACCTTGTCCTGCACTTAAACACAATTGACTTTGACAAAATTACAATCTGTCAGCTGCAAAAGGCCACCTTGCTGGGATTTGAACGTATTACTCACCAATACATCACACAGTCCTAGACAGTTGGGAAGTGTCCGACGTGTGATCCTATACAACAGCCAGCGAAGTGTCTGCTGTGAACTCATCTTGTTGTGTTTCAAATAATAATAATAATAATAATAATAATAATAATAATAATAATAAGGCTACCTAACTTGGATCTGCGTGCATCATTCGAAAATACATCACACAGTATAAAGTGTTTGACTTGTGATTTTGTGATACGAAATCCAGCACATAGATCTCGTTTGCTGTGACATACTGTGCTTTTGTGTCAATAATAATCATAATAATCATAATAGATACTTGGGAAGTGTCCGAAGCATAGTGATCCTGTTTGCTGTGTACTAATCTTGTTGTGTTTCAAATAATAATAATAATAATAATGTATTTATATTCAACCCTATCTCCTTAAGGGGACTCAGGGTGGATCACAGTACACATACAAGGCAAACATTCAGTGTTGTTTTGGATAGACAGGACAGAGACAGAGACAACAGAAAGGAGGTATGTTGTGTCGACATCCAACCTTTTGGCGACCTGGAGGTTGTGCTCGAATCCAGCCTCAAGGGGGTGCTGTTGCTCCATCCTCTATGAGGGAGAGCCATCAGAGTTTCCTCCTTCTTTTTGGTCACTAGGTATTTTCTGATCTTTTTCTTTATGGTGTCGTAAAATACCTCCCTTACTTGTTTTAATGGTACCTAATTTCTCAAGCTGTTTTTGAACAGCTTAGGTCAACAGTAAGCTGGGCTGACAGTCGGGAGCTAACACCGACCCGGGACTTCGAACTGACAACCTTTTGGTTGGTAGATCTTACCATTGCTGGTGATTTACTAGCTGTGCTAAAGCCTGAACAAATCCTGTCAAGGAACCCCTCTCATAGAGTTGCTTTGTGGTTGCCTTTAATTGTAAACAATTTGAAAGCAAAAAAAAAAACATAATCAACAACAATGACCAACTCTTTAACCTTTCCTGGCATAACTCCTCCAAACCTGACAGCAGTGTCAATCAATATTGCTATAATAGCTAGAAGGAAAGAGCTGTACTGCAGTGTAGATGGATTCTAGGTATGCTTTAGCTGTGGATTTCCTGCATTGACAGGGGTTAGGCTGGATGACTGTGTGGATCGTTTCCAATCCTAGAGTTTCACACTTTAGTGATTCTTTCCCAAAAATAAAGCCTACAGAATCATTGTGGGAAGAGAGAAATTAATTTCAATGTGCAGCTTATGTCACCAAACTATTTGCTATATGTTTTCGTTCAAATATACTTAAAGGGCAATTTTTTATTGAAATATCCTCATGCTTCTCCAATTTCCTTTCCTTTAAATCCAAAAAAAATATGTCTTGCTTTCTTGGGTCTTGGTTTTGATGATCCTTTCCCAGGGTGTAGAAATGTTACATGTTTAGACTGCATATCCCAGAATCTTCTAAATCAGGTCTGGGCAAACTTTGGCCCTCCAGGTGTTTTGGACTCCAACTCCCACAATTCCTAACAGCCTACCGGCTGTTAGGAATTGTGGGAGTTGGAGTCCAAAACACCTGGAGGGCCAAAGTTTGCCCAGGCCTGTTCTAGACTCACTCCACCCTCCCTGGCCCCTTCTGTTGTGCATTTATCACATCTCCCCCTTACCGACAAATCCAGAACACAAAAGTGCTAAAACTGGATTATTATTTTATTTTTTCCCCGCAGGAACAGCACATTTGAAAGAAAATGGGATATGAATGAATGAGCATGCTTTGCATTTGGACACCTTTTATGTTCCATTAAATATAAAATGCTTAACGTATTTTCCCCTTTACCTCTATTCGAATACTTATTATGGTTTTACTCGAGCCAGCGGTGCTCCCTGCGAAGTCTGACTAATTTAAGTAGTGCTAAAGAATGAGTAAGCACACCAGAGATAGAAAAAAGGAGATGATGTTTTAATTCTGGGGAAAAGGCAAAAAAACACCCTGGCATTTCAGAGATAGCATAAGAGACGCCTCATTGGCAATTACTGCAACACTTTCTCTATGGGGCTAACCTTGAAGATGTATTGTCGAAGGCTTTCATGGCCAGAATCACTGGGTTGTTGTAGGTTTTTTCGGGCTATATGGCCATGTTCTAGAGGCATTCTCTCCTGACGTTTCGCCTGCATCTATGGACTCTTGTCCATAGGACAAAGGACTCTTGTCTATTGGAGCTAGGTGTGAATGTTTCAACTGATCATCTTGATTAACATTTGATGGCCTTTCAACAGAAAGGAGGAAACCATGAAAATGAACAAAATCTGGCTACCAGTATTAAAAAGCTCTAAAATTAGAACAGCACAACAACAGGGAGGAAACAAACAAGGACATCTAATCACCTCTCAACAAAAGATTGCTCCAGGCTGATCACTAATCAAAGTGATCAGTTGAAACATTCACACCTAGCTCCAACAGACAAGAGTCCTTTGTCCCACCCTGGTCATTCCACAGATTTATAAACCCTTTTCCCTACTTCCAACACACCTCACTACCTCTGAGGATGCTTGTCATAGATGCAGGCGAAACATCAGGAGAGAATGCCTCTAGAACATGGCCATATAGCCCGAAAAAACCTACAACAATTTATTGTACTGATTGTTTTGTTATTGCTTTTGTTTATTGATGTTTTGTTTATTGATGTACTGTGGGCTTGGCCTCATGTAAGTCCCTTGGGGAGATGGTAGCGGGGTACAAATAAAGTTTTATTATTAATATTTATTAAAACCTTTTACTATCTATAGATTTGATAATGTTTGCCAACAACAAAATACTGGTTGGAGTAGTCTGCAACCAGAGAAATCAGCCATAGCAGAGCACCTGATGAACCAACCTGGACACAGCATTTTATTTGAGAACACAAAAATGCTGGACCACTCTCACAACCACCATGTCAGACTACACAGAGAAGCCATTGAAATCCACAAACATGTGGACAATTTCAACAGAAAGGAAGAAACCATGAAAATGAACAAAATCTGGCTACCAGTATTAAAAAATTCTAAAATTAAAACAGCAGAGAGAAAAACAGGCAGGGACATCTAAGCACCTTTCATTAAGAGTTCGCTCCAGGCACAGTCAGCCCATTGTATGCTAATCAAGGTGGTCAGTTGAAAAGATTCACACCTAGCCCAACTTACAAAAGCCTTTTGTCTCACCCTGGTCAGTCCACAGATATATAAACCCCTTTTTTCCCAGCTCCAGCAGACCTCTGAGGAAGCCTGCCATAGATGCAGGCGAAACGTCAGGAGAAATGCCTCTAGAACATGGCCATATAGCCCGAAAAAACCCACAAGAACTGAGTGATTCCGGCCATGAAAGCCTTCGACAATACATTTGTTCCATTGTTCCATGTCCTAGTCTCCAAGGCAGCAGAAAACAAGCTTAATCCCTCCTCCCTATGACTTCCTCTCATGTATTTTTACATGAGTATCATGTCTTCTCTCAGCCTTCTCTTCTGCAGGCTAAACATGCCCAGTTCTTTAAGCCACTCCTCACGGGGCTTGTTCTCCAGACCCTTGATCCTTTGAGTCACCCTCCTCTGGACACATTCCAGCCTGTCAACATCTCCCTTCAATTGGGGTGCTATTTAGTAGGCTCATGCGTAGAATTTGTTTGTTCTGTTTTATCAGATTCTTTCAGTACCTTCAGCAATTTGGGAGCCTCCAGGTACAAAAACCCACCTGACAAAAAGGCAAGCAGGAGCCGACATCGGCTCCTCCTCTGCTTTTTGGCATCACAGTTTAATCTTTTTTTATTATTATTATTATTATTATTATTATTATTATTATTATTATTAATCCCCCAGAAAACAAAAAGAAAACCTTCATTCCCTGAAAATTATGCTCCTCTTCCAGGAGGTCATCGCTCTTCCTTACCTGTGAGTGGGAAGCCTTCTTAAAATGCCTTGGAAAGAGTGTGTGCTTGACTGCTGGTGTGGTGCAGCCCGGGAGAGAATGTGTGTGCCTTTCTGCAGCCAAGCGCCTCTCCTCTAGAGTAGAAACAGCTTAAATGCCTAAAATGAAGGTAAGGGGAGCCGGGGAGCCCCACCCCTAATGGGTTGATAGAAAATGGATTTCAGGAGCCCAGAGCAATTTCGGGAGGCTCCCAAAAACGGATTGGGACCCCCACCAAAAGCTGGAACACAAAACGGGTCAAGGTTTACCCGGATCGCACAAGCCTAACATTTAGCACTCAAGCTCTTTAAATCCATTACCAAAATCTCTGGAAGAGCATGTCTTGTTTGCAAAACCGGATAGTGACTGTGTGTTTGTGTGTGATGGGAAGACCTTCGCACGCATCCTTTGCAACAGCTTACAAAGCCTGCCGAGATGTTGTTATTTGCCCAAACCCTCCACGAAGAATGTATTACAAATCCCTGACTGAGATGAGCAGATCTGAGCAAGTGCCTCTCTTAATGCCGTGTTGACTTTTAATTGTTTTTTGTGTCATTGTTTTCCAATGATAAGCTGCCTTGGCAATGTCAACAAGTGAAAAAGTGGAGTGGAAAATGTTTTAAACAAATAAATGAACGTTCGGAAAATGTGTATTTGTTTGTCTGCTTCTACATATTTGAGCATGGATCACATGTTGTCCCTCAATCTAGAGCAAGCTGGTGTGTCTTATGAACTCATCAGATGGGCTGAAACTGGTAGCATATACCGGCTCCTCTCAATTCACCCCATGGAGCCCACTGGTTCCCATCCCACAACATAGAGCTACTTCCGGTGGGGTTCCATGGTGCAAATGGAAAGGAACTGGTGTATGCCATCATGGCAACAACACCAGAGGCTTTTTGTGTTGAATAGGGATCAGCGGGAGGAAGCCAGGTGGTGGACGCTTCCCCCATGGGATGAAGTAAATTGGGAGGGATAGCCAATACTCCAGAGGACAGGAGCAGGATTCAAAATGATCTTGACAGATTAGAGAGATGATGGGCCAAAGCTAACAAAATGAAGTTCAACAGTGACAAATGCAAGATACTCCACTTTGGCAGGAAAAACGAAATGCAAAGATACAGAATGGGGGGTGCCTGGCTCGAGAGCAGTACGTGTGAAAAAGATCTTGGAGTCCTCGTGGACAACAAGTTAAACATGAGCCAATAATGTGATGTGGCGGCAAAAAAAGCCAATGGGATTTTGGCCTGCATCAATAGGAGCATAGTGTTTAGATCTAGGGAAGTCATGCTCCCCATGCTCTATTCTGCTTTGGTTAGACCACACCTGGAATATTGTGTCCAATTCTGGGCACCGCAATTCAAGAGAGATATTGACAAGCTGGAATGTGTCCAGAGGAGAGCGACTAAAATGATCAAGGGTCTGGAGAACAAGCCCTATGAGGAGCGGCTTAAGGAGCTGGGCATGTTTAGTCTGAAGAAGAGAAGGCTGAGAGGGGATATGATAGCCATGTATAAATATGTGAGAGGAAGCCACAAGGAGGAGGGAGCAAGCTTGTTTTCTGCTTCCTTGGAGACTAGGACGCGGAACAATGGCTTCAAAGTACAAGAGAGGAGATTCCATCTGAACATGAGGAAGAACTTCCTGACTGTGAGAGCCGTTCAGCAGTGGAACTCTCTGTGGTGGAGGCTTCTTCTTTGGAAGCTTTTAAACAGAGGCTGGATGGCCATCTGTCAAGGGTGCTTTGAATGCAATATTCCTGCTTCTTGGCAGGGGGTTGGACTGGATGGCCCATGAGGTCTCTTCCAACTCTTTGATTCTATGATTCTAAGTCATATCACAGATATATAAACCCCTTTTCCTAGTTCCAACAGACCTCACTACCTCTGAGGATGCTTGCCATAGATGCAGGCGAAACGTCAGGAGAAAATGCCTCTAGAACATGGCCATATAGCCGGAAAAAACCTACAACAACCCAGTGATTCCGGCCATGAAAGCCTTTGACAACTTCTTTCTGCTATGCGGAAAAGCACAAAGTACTCCTGACAGATGACCATACAGCTTCTGCTAAAAAGCCTACAAAGAAGGCGCTTCCACCAAACTGCGAAGCAGAGAGTTCCACTGCTGAACAGCTCTTGCAGTCAGGAAGTTCTTCCTAATGTTCAGGTGAAATCTCCTTTCCTGTAATTGGAATCCATTGCTCCGAGTCTGAATCTCCAGGGTAGCAGAAAACAAGCTTTCTCCCTTTTCCTTATGACATTCTTTCAAAGAATCAATAGGTCTACTCCAATTGGAATAAACAACTGGAAAACCAGTTAGGCTCACAAAGAGATTTCTCTGTTCCAAAGCCTGGAAAGGTTGTCCAGATCCATCCATCCGGCATGACCATTCCTCTCTGTTCTTCCACCTCAAAAGCTATTCAGAGAAAGTAATGTTCCCAGTCTCGACCCCATTTGTTTCCTGAGCACAAAGCAGTATCTATGACTTTGGAGTCATGTTAAAAAACATTCCCTCCACATATGCAACCATTTGTTTTCCCTTGCTGCTGAAGAACCTTAGAGGAAAATAATATTTGATTTACACATCCTCTGAGTTATATGAGAAAGGTAAATTTATATTCCTGACCAGGTATTTTATGGGGTTTGCTGCCAAAAGGTTGAGACTTTTTTCATCCTGTGGAATGTCAACAGTGTTTGGGGGAAATGAATGGTGTGACATCTCTAAGGTACAGTCATTAGAGGTCAGATGGAAATAGTATGATAACATAAACAGAATGACAACATAATGACCTCACCTTAGTGGACCTAAAAGCTTCAAGGCACACTCTCAGCTTCGCAATGGCAAAGTGCTTCTGAACAAACCTTTCCACAAAATCAGCGACTGAGGGTGCTTCCAGACAGCACTAAACCACGGGTTTTAAACAGAAGCAAAAATCCCAGGACTTCAGAACAGGTCCACATACAGACCTATTGGTCCCAGGATTTCTGTCTTTGTTTTCTAAACTTGATGCTTTGTTGCAAGATTTAGAGGCTCCCAAGATGGTCACTGCAGGTCTTCCGCTGGAAATTGTTTCTTAGCGGATACGCGGAGAATCACTGCAGCAAATCACAGCAAAAGTTCAGTTCTTTCTCCTGGCCAAAGAAACTGTGCCTTCAGATGTATCTACCACTCAAACCACTCAAACAATGTTTACAGGGTAGGACCACTTCTGCCCAAGTTAGCACTGCACAATCAAACAGGAACACACACATTCAAGCCAGGAACTTTGCCATTATTGACACTTTTTAGAGCCTGGTTGCCTGGCCATCTGTCCACGCAGATTTGGTTGTGTACTTGTGGCATCAAACTTTTTAGAGCCTGATTGCCTGGCCATCTGTCCACGAAGATTTGGTTGTGTACTTGTGACATCAAACAACAGGATTATACATGGCTGTTCCTGATTGCTCTTTTTGTGAAAAGATGTACAACTCTGACTAGGAGGCCACAACTTTATCCTGGGCAGAGAAAATGTGCCCTCCACACGTTTCATAAAACTTCTGGCACAGAAACAAAGTTTACATGTTTTACTCAAGTATCACTTTCTTTTTAGGAACCAACCATTCAGGAACAAACCTAAATAAAAAAAATCTGTGATTTCTGATTGAAGAGACATATGGACATGCAAAAATGCAGATATATGGCTCAGTACCACAATATTCCTGCACCTGGAAATCTCATGTTTTTTTGCCTTTTGTAGAGATTGCTTCCACATTATTTATTTATTTATTTATTTAGGTAAAAGTAAAGGTTTTCCCCTGACATTAAGTCCAGTTGTGTCCGACTCTGGCGTGTGGTGCTCATCTCCATTTCTAAGCCAAAGAGCCAGCGTTGTCCATAGACACCTCCTAGGTAATGTGGCCAGCATGACTGCATGGAGCGCCGATGCACATATACATGGCAAACATTCAATGCCATAGACAAACAACATATATAGACAGAGACACAAAGGTTATTTAACTTTTCAGCTTCATGAGGGTATGCTTTTTAAAAAAATTCTGGCCACCAGGGGAGCTGTCACTTCACCATCCACTTGTGGCACTGATGGAGTGCTTCCTCATTCTTTCCACACTGCTGGAGAGTTTTATGGCATCTTAAATTAGTTAAACTAGCCTCCCCGCATAAGCAGTACCTACATTTCCTACTTGACAGATGCAACTGTCTTTCGGGCTGCAAAGGTTGACAGCAAGCTAGACAAATGGCCAGAAGCTCACTCCGACCCAGGCTGGCTTCGAAGTCATAACCTCTCAGTCAGTAGTGATTTTAATGCAGCTGACTCCAAGCCAGCTGTGTCACAAACTGCTTGCTATGGAAGGCCCTCGGATAGAAGTACTGTCTGGATGGGCCCTGAGTCATCTTGAAGGCATCCAGCATCAAATCTTTATGATGGATGGAGATGGCACCAGATATCCTGGCCAGGGTCAGTTGGGATTTCCCTATAATTTGTGTTCTCAACAAAGCAACGTTTCCAAACATTAATCCTGAGCTAAATAACTAGTAGGCTAGTTACTGAGCTAAATAACTAGTTTACCTGTCCGAACAGATTCTCCCCTATGTACCATCAAGATTGTTAAGATCGTCTGGAGGGCCCCTGCTCTCAGTCCCACCGTCCTCGCAAGAGCGCCTGGTGGGAACGAGGGACAGGGCCTTCTCGGTGGTGGCCCCTCAGCTCTGGAACTCCCTCCCACTGGAGATTAGAACTGCCCCTTCTCTCCTGACTTTTAGGAAACAGGTGAAAACCTGGCTCTGGAAACTGGCATTTGATGAGTGAATCAATAACCCGTGGCTATATGGATGGATGGTGATGAACAATGATTTTATTGTGACGACTTGGCCATTGTAATTATATGATTGTATTTTTGGTATTTTAATGTGTTAGTGTATTATGGAATGTGATGTTTTTAAACGATTGTTTGTGATACTATTGTTGGAAACCGGCCTGAGTCCCTCCACGGAGGTGAGAAGACCGGTATACAAAAGTTCTAAACAAACAAACAAATAAATAAATAATAGGCACTTGACCTTATCTGACCTTGGATGTAAACCGGTTTCAAGCCTGGCTTGTTCTGAGATGGGAGACCACCAATGAATATTAGGTGCTGCGGACTACATTGCAGAGGAAGAAACTGGCAAAACAGCTCCAAGTATTTCTAAGCAAAACCTATGAAATGCATGTGCTCGCTGTAAGTAGGAAATGACTTGAAAGCACACAAAAACAGCATTGTTGATAGGATTTTAACATCTCGGGTAACATGGCTTTGCTAGAGCATTTCCTCACCAGGTGAAGATTTAACATAGGAGACTTGGGAAGTACTTTGCTTATAATGCTGTGATACTTTTATCCATCCATCCAAATAATACATATGTCTCTCCATCATCATCTCTTCCTCCGATCTCTCCCTCTCTGTGTCTCTCTCAGTCTAAATCTCCTCCTCAAACTCAGGAAGATTCCTATCCATTTCTCCTTTTAAGCAAGTTTTCAAGGCTCTGTTGTCGGAAGATGGGAACATTAAAGCCTCATTTGCATTTATAGCATCAAAAAAGGATGAAGGAGATAAAGGGCTTCATTCGGCATGGTGTGATTAAAAAATAGGGAAATAATTTGCATGAGGAATTGGGTGCTGGGTTTTTTTTTTACTTAGGAAAAAAGGGATGGAGATAAGCATATTTCAAGGCAGAGAGAGATATGGAGCGCATAACATTTATAGATGCAAAGAGGAGAAGGGATAAAATACTTCATGTTAATCCAAGAGGATACAGTGACAGATCAGTAGTAGCTGAAATAGCTGGACATTTGCTTCCAGAAGTGGAAAGAATCCAAATGGATGTGCCATTGACAGTATCAGGAGTTAACTTTTCATGGAGGGAGTTTCAGTCTATAGACTTGCCAGCTAAAGTTGCCAAAAGTACAGTTTGGAGACCTTGCTTGGTTGAAAACACAAAGGTGATAGGGAAGGAATACCAGAAAAGGTTTTGAATAGGTTAAAGCCAAGGCTATGTCTAGACAACATGGGAGAAATAAAGCAGAGCCACTTTGTAACTGCTGCAAGCAGGCATGTAGCCGGGAAGGGGGGGGGGGTCTTGAGGGCCTTCAGCCCCCCCCCCCCCCGAAATTCTCATGGTGGCCTTACTGGTACATTATTTAAACTGTTGTGTTTATTCATATCATGATCTGATCACCATTCTCAATATATCCCATAAGCATGGGGGTATTGGGCTAACTGTGACGGCGCGTGTGGCACCACCTATATGTAGAACTGTTAGTTGCAAGATTTGAACTGTTGTATCATGCCTGATTTTGCCTTTTTACCCTGTAAATGTATAGTTGGATTGATTGGTTATTTATAGCTGTCAATCAATGTTGTTTGCACCAGTTGAATTGCTCCTCCTGCTCAATTGTTTGACCCCACCTCTTCCTAGAAAGCAGGACAGTGTTTCCTTTTCCATTCCACCATCAAACTTTCTATCAGACGGACATGAGAGAGAGAGACTTGGCTCTGAAGCCCTTGATTAAGTTACCTCTCATCACCAATTCTAAGGTTTTACCCTTGGGACTCATACTTCATGCCCAGATCGCCCTGGACAACATTGAGGAGACCCAAGCGCCTTCAAACCAGTCCTGTGGCAGCCGAGGAAGGCTTTGTCCCTTCATAATATAGGCCATTGGAATTGGGGTTGTGATTATTCTGATATTCACAGCCATTGAGAAAGAGGGACCTGGAAAAGCTTCTCAGCTGCAAAACTCTTTGGACCCAAGACAACCAGAGACCGTAATGTATATTTTCCTTTACCCTTTTGAAACTTCCAGCTTATTGCCTTAAAGGGATAACTCTTTGTGAACAATAAAACGTATTTTGAGTTATCTACAGTGTTTTGGTCCTTGGGAGTTCCAGTTTTCCTAAAGGAGGGCAAGAAGCAATCCCCTGGGGAAAGATATCACATCCATGCCTCTTTCACTAAGAGCTATAGCCCCCAGGCACAATGGCACACTAACGATACAAAAGGTTTGCTAGGGTAGACCCTCTTTCACTCAGACTCAGCCCCCCCCCCCCCTGAATCAAAGGCACTGACTAATTTCCTCTCACCTATCTATTTGCTCATTAAGTCTCACAGCTGGGCCAGGTGCCCAGTTGTTTTCAAGCCCCAAATCCTGGGAACCCTCTGGTAGCAATTCAGAGAGTACACTATCATCCCCACACCTTTCAGGGACATTCTCATACACTTTAAACAGGGGTCTCCTGCATCAGTATCATTGACCAAACCATTGCCATCTTGAAATTAATTGGCATCACTTCCCACATCCAAAGCACCCTGATCCTGAAACACAATCACAGGCTGAACTCCAACACGCAGCCTCTTTCTCTGGAGGTTTTTAAGCATGGCAGAATGGGGTTGGACTAGGGGTCTGTTCCAACTCTATGATTCTATGACTAGGCTTATCATGTACTAGCCATCCCCTGCCATGCGTTGCTGTGGCCCACATGTGGGTTCTGTGTGGGAGGTTTGTCCCAGTTCTATCATTGGTGGGGTTCAGAATGCTCTGTGATTGTAGGTGAACTATAAATCCCAGCCAGAACAACTCGCAAATGTTAAGATTCTATTTTCCCCAAACTTCACCAGTGTTCACATTTGGGCATATTGAGTATTTGTGTAGAGTTTGGTCCAGATCCATCATTGCATTAGTCCACAGTGATCTCTGGATGTAGGTGAACTACAACTCCACAACCAAAGGACACTGCCCACCAAACCCTTCCAGTATTTTCTGTTGGTCATGGGAGAACTGTGTGCCAAGTTTGGTTCAATTCTATTGTCGGTGGGGTTCAGAATGGTCTTTGATTGTAGGTGAACTATAAATCTACAGCTACAACTCCCAAATGTCAAGGTCTATTTCCCCCAAACTCCATCTGTGTTCATATTTAGGCGTATTGAGTGCTTGTACCAAGTTTGGTTCAGCTCCATCATTGTTTGAGTCCACAGTGATCTCTGGATGTAGGTGAACTACAACTCCTAAACTCAAGATCAATGCCCACCAAACACTTGCAGTATTTTCTGTTGGTCATGGGAGTTCTGTGTGCCAAGTTTGGTACAATTCCATCGTTGATGGAGTTCAGAATGCTCTTTGATTGTAGCTGAACTATAAATCCCAGCAACAACAACTCCCAAATGACAAAATCATAATTTTGTGAGTGATGGTCACTCCTTGTGTTGTGAAATGTTTTGTTGCCAAATTTGGTGTGATTTCGTTCATTGGTTCTTTTGTTTTTAAGGTACTCATTATGCACAGAGAATTTATATATAGATAGATAGATAGTCATCTGCATATCTGATATGCAGATGACACCACCCTGATTGCCGAAAGCGAGGAGGATCTGAGGAGCCTTCTAATCAAGGTGAAAGAAGAACGCGCAAAAGCCGGGTTGCAGCTAAACGTCAAAAAAACAAAGATTATGGCAACAAGAATGATTGACAACTGGAAAATAGAGGGAGAAACCGTGGAGGCCGTGACAGACTTTGTATTTCTAGGTGCAAAGATTACTGCAGATGCAGATTGTAGCCAGGAAATCAGAAGACGCTTCCTTCTTGGGAGGAGAGCAATGACCAATCTCGATAAAATAGTAAAGAGTAGAGACATCAGACTGGCAACCAAGATCCATTGCCTAGTCAAAGCCATGGTATTCCCTGTAGTAACCTACGGATGTGAGAGCTGGACCTTAGGGAAGGCTGAGCGAAGGAAGATCGATGCTTTTGAACTGTGGTGTTGGAGGAAAGTTCTGAGAGTGCCTTGGACTGCGAGAAGATCCAACCAGTCCATCCTCCAGGAAATAAAGCCCGATTGCTCACTGGAGGGAAGGATACTAGAGACAAAGCTGAAGTCCTTTGGCCACATCATGAGGAGACAGCAAAGCCTAGAGAAGACAATTATGCTGGGGAAAGTGGAAGGCAGAAGGAAGAGGGGCCGACCAAGGGCAAGATGGATGGATGGCATCCTTGAAGTGACTGGACTGACCTTGAAGGAGCTGGGGGTGGTGACGGCCGACAGGGAGCTCTGGCGTGGGCTGGTCCATGAGGTCACGAAGAGTCGGAGACGACTGAACGAATGAACAACAACAGATAGATGGCCACACTGGAGAAAGCCCTGCTTGTTTGCCCTCACACGCTACATACACCTAAGCCTCCATGTTTGAACATCTGAATACTAGGCCTATTAAATACAAAGAGATTTCAGCATATTTCTTTGTGTGAGAGCTAATGCAGGGATAGCAATGCAATCTTCAAGCTTTTCTCCAGCGAGGTAAACAAATGCGGCATTTAATCTTAATAAAATGAGAAGTTTAATAATGCGCTCCATTTTCGGCGGCTGAGACAGGCCAGATGTAAACTGCCCATTAACATTAGCTCTACATGACAAACCGCCCACCTCCGACAATAGTTCATTGCAAAGGGAGTCCTCTGGGCTGACAGAGACCCCGGAATGGCAGAGAGCTAAATCACACGGTTAAGGGATTTAAATATTCACACTTTAAAGGCAGCATTATCTGGAGAGGGAAAAAGGGCAGCTTTCGAGTGAGATGAGGCAGGGGCGGTGGGACAAGAATGGCAGCGCTTTCATCAGCACTGAAAGGGATGGCGGGCGGGAGAATGCAAAAGGGGGGTCAAAGAGAGAGCGGCAAAGAACAGTGTCTGGGGATGAATGCATCTCTTAAGCTGGAATCCTTTTGGCATCGTCTACACAGGTAAGTCACTCTATAGGTGAGTAATTTCGCCTGACATACGATGTCTGTATTCAGTTCAAGGTTGCAGAAGAAGAATTGCACTGAAAATATAAGATCATTGTGTATTTATTTATTTTATTCACAGCATTTATATTCCGCCCTTCTCACCTTGCAGGAGACTCAGGGCTTATCACAATACACATATACATGGCAAACATTCAATGCCATAGACACACAACCTATATAGACAGAGACACAAAGGCTATTTAACTTTCCAGCTTCATCAGGGTATGCATTTTTAAGTTCCGGCCACCGGGGGAGCTGTTGCTTCACTGTCCACATGTGACACCGATGGAGTACTTTTTGCACGCTGCTGGAAAGTTTTGTGGCATTGTAAATTAGTTAAATTAGCCTTCCTGCATAAGCGGTACCTAAATTTCCTGCTTGATAGGTGCAACTGTCTTTTGGGCTGCAAAGGTCGACAGCAAGCTAGACAAATGGCCGGAAGCTCACTCTGACCCGGGCTGGCTTCGAACTCGTGACCTCATGGTCAGTAGTGATTTTAATGCAGCTGACTCCCAACCAGCTTCGCCACAACGCAGTCCTGTGTATCTCACTCATAAAATCCTAGGTCTGGAAGAGACCCAAAGGGCCATCTTGTTCAATAATAGTAATAATAATAATAATAATAATAATAATAATAATAATAATAACAACAACACTTTATTTGTACCCTGCTACCATCTCCCCAAGGGACTCGGTGCAGCTTACATGAGGCCGAGCCCAAACACAACAATACAAGCAATAATCACAACAATACAAGCAATTAAAATAAAACATAGACGATAAACATAAACATTATCAATAAGACAACATACAATCAAAACTGTGGGAAGGCCAAATGTACAAATTAAAATTGGAAATAGTGCTGAGGCATGGACGAAAAAGTGATAGTGGCGTTTGTGGAAGACATACGAGCAGACCTAAAGATATAAAGTGCTTTGGAGGGACAAAGTGCTATGGGATCATTATTCTGGGAAGGCACACTAGAACAACCACGTCTTCAAGCTCCTCCTGAAGACTGCCAGGGTTGGGACCTGCCTGATGTCCTTTGATTATGTGTTTCTGCATGTCAACGCCATCCTGACATGCAGAAACACATAATCAAAGCATCCAATGGCCATCCAGCCTCTGTTTAAAGCCTCCAGAAAAGGAGACACCAGAAGACTTCCAGGAAGCAGTGTATTCTACTAATGAAGAGCTCTTCACATCAGGAAGTCATCTCTAATGTTTAGGTGGAACATCGGTTGTGCAGGGTCGATGTTTGCTAACATACAGGCATCACATAATGCTGTGGCCGAGATACTACAGGTCCATGTAGCTCCTCATATTCCCTTCACAGGATCATAAAATCATGGGTATAGAAGAATGGGAATTGTATTTTTACGAGGTCTCAAGCCTTCTCTACTAGAGAGTGCTGGGACTTAAGAGAGCAAGTTATAAATCCCAGGATTCCATAGCAGTGAACCATAGAAGTAAAAGTGATGTCAAACTGGATTGATTCGACCATGTAGATGCACCCAATGATACTATTTTCTGATATCGCCTCTTAGGATGCCCAGCTACGCCAGCTGAGACCATACCTCAAGAGGTCTAACTTGGCCATGGTAGTTCACGCCTTAGCAACATCCAGGTTGGATTACTGTAACACACCCTACGTGGGGCTGCCTTTGAAGATGGTCCAGAAACTACAACTGGTACAAAGGTTGGCTGCCAGGTTGCTAACTGGAGCTAATTATAGAGAGCGGACGACGTTCCTATTGAAACAGCTCCAGTCCCAATTCCAAGTGCAAATGATCACCTATAAAGACCTAAATGGTTTGGGCCCTGCCTATCTTTGTAAACACATCCCCCCTTATGTACCTGGGCAATCGTTAAGATCTGTTGGGGAGGCTCTCCTCATGGTCCACCACCTTTACAAGCATGGTTAGTGGGGATGAGGCAGAGGGCCTTCTTGGTGGTGGCTTCCCGACTTTGGAACACCCTCCCCAGGGAGATTAGCTAGACCCCCCACACTGTCCTCATTTTGGAAGGAATTAAAGACTTGGATGTATTGTTGAAGGCTTTCTTGGCTAGAATCACTGGATTGTTGTAGGTTTTTCAGGCTGTATGGCCATGTTCTAGAAGTATTCTCTCCTGATGTTTCACCTGCATTTATGGCAAGCATCCTCAGAGGATGTGAGGTCTATTGGAAACTAGGAAAATTGGGTTTATATCTGTGGAATATCCAGGATGGGAGAACGAAGTCTGTTGGAGGTAAGTGTGAATGCTTCAATTGAACACCTTGATTCACATTTGATGGCCTCTGCAGGAGTCTCCAGTATACCATGCAGCTATGGATGAGTCTACATGGGGACCACCAAACACAGCAATGTCCAGACATACATCAAGGAACATGAAAAGTACTGCAGACTACTTCAACCAGAGAAGTCAGCCATAGCAGAGCACCTGATGAACTAACCTGGACATAGCATATTAATTAAGAACAGAGAAATGTTGGACCACTCTAACAACTACAATGGCAGGCTACACAGAGAAGCCATTGAAATCCACAAGCATGTGGACAATTTCAACAGAAATGAGGAGACCATGAAAATGAACAAAATCTGGCTACCAGTATTAAAAAACTCTAAAATCAGAACAGTAAAGAAAGAACAACACCCAAACACAGGGGAACTCCAGACAAGAAACAATCAGGGACAGCTAATCACCTCTCAACAAAGGATTCTCCCACACAGTAACTAAAAACTGTCAGGCCATCAAATTCTAATCAAGGTGGCCAATTGAAACATTCACACCTACCTCCAACAGGCAAGAGTTCTTTCTCCCACCTTGGACATTTCACAGATATATAAACCCAATTTTCCTAGTTCCAACAAACCTCACAACCTCTAATGATGCTTGCCATAGATGCAGGCAAAACGTCAGGAGATAATGCTTCCAGAACATGCCATACAGCCCGAATAATCTACAACCCAAAGACTTGGATGTTTCAATAAGCCTTTGAGAATTCCTAGCACAATGGTCCGCAATTATAATACAGCACATGCCCTTGTTCCTTAGCCACAACTTGCACTATCCCTTTCTCTCCTTGTTGTTTACAGTTGGTCATATTTTGACACTATATAGGTTATTGGGTGCTATTTTGAGTTCAAATTGTTGTTTTATATACCACTGGTTTTATTTTTTATTGTACCCTGTGTTTATTTTATGCGTTGGCACTTTGTGCCATATGTAAGCTGCCCAAGTCCCTTTGGGAAGATGGAGGCAGGGTACAAAAATAATGTTATTTCACAACCTCTGAGGATGCCTGCCATAGATGCAGGCAAAACGTCAGGAGAGAATGCTTCTAGAACACGGCCATATAGCCTAAAAAACCTACAACAACCCAATAAAATTATTATAATAATTATATTTCTACCAGTTCCTAATGGGGTTCTTCATCTCTCCAATTTCCCTCCAATCCCAGAAAAAGAAGACTCTTCAGTAAGCGGGGTTGACTCAAGTTAAGAGCAATTGAAGAAATAATGAAAAATAAGAAATTATAATATCATTTTTCCCACATCATATTTCTTTATGCCTCGGTAAACATTCTCTGCTATTTTCTGACTATTCACAGTATTTAGGTGACTCAAGATATATTTTCAGAGGGGGAGGAAAGAAACTTTGGAGGAAAAGCAGGGAGAGAAAGGCAATCAAAGTCTCCGGCAAAGATTTCTCGCTAAGCTCTTGTCCCGTCGACCAAGGCTGCTTGAATACAAAGGCGTGGATCCTCTGAAAAGGATCACACAGCACAGTTTTCAAAAAAGACATTGCATGGTCTAGCCGCCTAAAGATAGCACCAAAATGCATTGCACGATAAGCAGTTTCTGCTAAACACATCCTTAATCTGGGCATTATTGCCGACTTTGCATGGGAAGGCTTTTTGGCTTTGTCAGGACAGGCACAGGGCTTGGCTTTGGACTTTTTCCTCCCTGGATTAGAAATGCTCCATTGAGTCAGATCAAAACAGATGGAGGATTGATGTCATAAAATCAGAGAATCTTGGATTTGGAAGAGACCCCCAGGGGCATCCAATACAACCCCCTTCTGCCATGCAGGAAGACACAATC
This sequence comes from Anolis sagrei, assembly GCF_037176765.1. Taxonomy (NCBI): domain Eukaryota; kingdom Metazoa; phylum Chordata; class Lepidosauria; order Squamata; family Anolidae; genus Anolis; species Anolis sagrei. The sequence continues at coordinate 8,976,426 of NC_090024.1, read as the reverse complement.
AAAGCTTCCAGACAGATGGCCATCCAGGCTCTGTATTGTCGAAGGCTTTCATTGTGTCCAATTCTGGGCACTACAATTCAAGGGAGATCTTGATAAGCTGGAAAGTGTCCAGAGGAGGGCGACTAAAATGATCAAGGGTCTGGAGAACAAGCCCTATAAGGAGCGGCTTAAGGAGCTGGGCATGTTTAGCCTGAAGAAGAGAAGACTGAGAGGAGATATGATAGCCATGTATAAATATGTGAGAGGAAACCACAGGGAGGAGGGAGCAAGCTTGTTTTCTGCTTCCTTGGAGACTAGGACGCGGAACAATGGCTTCAAACTACAAGAGAGGAGATTCCATCTGAACATGAGGAAGAACTTCCTGACCGTGAGAGCCGTTCAGCAGTGGAACTCTCTGCCCCGGAGTGTGGTGGAGGCTCCTTCTTTGGAAGCTTTTAAACAGAGGCTGGATGGCCATCTGTCAGGGGTGCTTTGAATGCAATATTCCTGCTTCTTGGCAGGGGGTTGGACTGGATGGCCCATGAGGTCTCTTCCAACTCTTTGATTCTATGATTCTATTGATTCTATGTCATTGCTAATGATGTTGAACAGCCTTGGGCTTAGGATGGATTCCTGTGGCACCCACTGGTCTCCTCTCTCCAGGACGAGTAAGAGCCACAGAGAAGTACCCTTTGGATTAACCAGTTTACAGATAATGGTAATATTCATTTAGTTTAATGCAAGGATGGGCACCTTAATGGGGCAAAGGGCCAATCTTCCCTCCTCACCTTCTTGGTGAGCAGATATACTCTCAATCCTTCTCAAACTCCTGGTTTAATATCTCAAGAGTCCAGAGGCAATTTTTGCCTTTCCTTGGTCCATGTCGGCATGTGAGTATGTGTTTGTGCCATTATAGTAAAAAGGAGCGAGGCCGAGGTCTCCTAATGACTCATTCCCTTCCCCTCGCTGTGCATTTTTCATTTCATAAATTCATTCCAGTCTCTGTCTCCTCAGCTCGAGTGAGCATTCATCTCTCTTCCTTTATGAATATATCCCAAATCCGACGCTGGTTTGGCAATAAAGGCAGGGGACGCGCATTATTGGCTTTGCATTAGGTTTGTTTATAAAAGACGAGGCGTATTAATCATACGATGTCAAATGCTGGGGAAAGCGGGGCAGCAAGGCAAGAAATCTATTCATTAGAGGAAGCCGGGTGTCAAGCCGACTAGGTGGCAGACGGGATTGATGCACTACCAGAGAGTTTCGGTGCTTTCGACCTTCCTCTGAAAACAAACAATCAAACAAACTTCAGCTCGGTATTTCTTTTCTTTGCATTTCTTTTGCAGCTAAGGATGTGAAAAATACTCAGTGCTGACTGTGTAGCCTTCCTCTCAACCCCACTTGGATCCTTGTCCTATCTTTTGTGCATCTTTGGGGAGAAGGCTTCTTTCTCATTCTTGGAAGATGTTGTTGTTGTTCATTCGTTCAGTCGTCTCCGACTCTTCGTGACCTCATGGACCAGCCCACGCCAGAGCTCCCTGTCAGCTGTTACCACCCCCAGCTCCCTCAAGGTCAGTCCAGTCACTTCAAGGATGCCATCCATCCATCTTGCCCTTGGTCGGCCCCTCTTCCTTTTGCCTTCCACTTTCCCCAGCATAATTGTCTTCTCTAGGCTTTCCTGTCTCCTCATGATGTGTCCAAAGTACTTCAACTTTGTCTCCAATATCTTTCCCTCCAGTGAGCAGTCGGGCTTAATTTCCTGGAGGATGGACTGGTTGGATCTTCTCGTAGTCCAAGGCACTCTCAGCACTTTCCTCCAACACCACAGTTCAAAAGCATCGATCTTCCTTCGCTCAGCCTTCCCTAAGGTCCAGCTCTCACATCCGTAGGTTACAATGTCTTGGAAGATATTGGAATGTCTTGGAAAATAATGTCTTGGAAGATATTCGGCCCTTATTTGCTCTTTTGTTGTTTATTAGTTCATCACTTCTGCTAGATTATTAAATATGGTTTTCTGTAGGCAAGCAGATGATGTCTACTGGATGCCATATGTTCTGTATCAGAAACTAGAGCTGATGTGGTCTTTCTGATGCAATTTTCTGAATCAGCACCCCAGATAACCAAACCGAATCTGAAGTTGACAAAAACTGATTAGTAACCCTTTTGGTCCTAATGTTGGAGAGTGGTCCCTGGTCACAGTGGTCCCTGGTCATATTTTTTAATTTATTTATATTATTTATTTACAGCATTTATATTCCGCCCTTCTCACCCCACAGGGGACTCAGGGCGGATTACATTGTACACATATATGGCAAACATCCAATGCCAATTTTAACATACAACATATACAGACATACACAGAGGCTATTTAACTTTTTCTGGCCACCAGGGGAGCTATCGCTTTCATCGTCCATCTGCGACACTGATGAAGTACTTCTACATTCCCCGCAAGCTTTTTTGCTGGAGTGCTTTGCTGGAGTCTTTTTTATGGCCTCATAAATTAGTTAATTTAGCCTCCCCACACTTTAAGGTGGTACCTAATTTTCCTACTTGACAGATGCAACTGTCTTTCGGGATGCGAAGGTCGACAACAGGCTACACAATTGGTTGGAAACCCACTCCAACCAGGGCTGGCTTTGAACTCATGACCTTTTGGTCAGAGTGATCTTAATGCAGTTGACACTCAGCCAGCTGCGCCACAATCCCGGTGGTTAGGAACCACTGGTGTAGAATAATATTGGTGAATAACATTGTTGACTCATATTCAACATGTGATCTAACATGGCTCTGGATGAGGGTGAACAAATTGAAGTTGAATCAAGACAAGACAAAGGTCCTCCTGGTCAGTTGTAAGGCCAAACAGGGTATGGGTTATGGCCTGTGTTGGATGAGGTTGCACTACCTCTGATTCATAGCCGAGTCTGGAACCCAGGTCTTGGCGGTGGCCAGGGAAAATTTTGCACAATTAAAACTTGTGCACCAGATGAGCCCATACTTTGGGAAGTCAGAATTGGCCATTGTAGTCCATGCTCTAGTTGCATGCTGAATAGACTACTGCAACGTGCTCTACAATGGGTTCCTCCAGGAACAGCCCATGCCAGAGCTCCCTGTTGGCCATCACCACCCCCAGCTCCTTCAGACTCAATCCAGTCACTTCAAGGATACCATCCATCTTGCCCTTGGTCAGCCCCTCTTCCTTTTTCCTTCCATTTTCCCCAACATCATTGTCTTCTCCAAGCTTTCCTGTCTTCTCATGATGTGGCCAAAGTCCTTCATCTTTGTCTCTAATATCCTTCCCTCCAATGAGTAGTTGGGCTTTATTTCCCGAAGTATGGACTGGTTGGATCTTCTCACGGTCCAAGGCACTCTCACGATTTTCCTCCAACACCACAGTTCAAAAGCACCTATCTTCCTTTGCTCAGCCTTCCTTATGGTCCAGCTCTCACATCCGTAGGTCACTATGGGGAATACCATTGCTTTAACTATGCAGATTTTCATTGCCAGAGTGATGTCTCTACTCTTCACTATTTTATTGACATTTGTCATTGCTCTCCTCCCAAGAAGTAAACATCTTCTGATTTCCTGGTTGCAATCTGCGTCTGCAGTAATCTTTGTTCCGGGACATCAGTTTTGGACAACCAGCTCTTTGGAAGCTCAACTGGGATCATCCCTAGGATCATTTCACCCTCACATTGAACCATTGCTCCTTATTACAACTTTTCACAGAATCATAGATTTCTAGAATTAGAAGAAACCCTTCCTAATGCTGCAACCCCTTAATACGGTTCCTCATGTTGTGGTGACCCCCAACTGTAACATTATTTTCATTGCTACTTCGTAACAATAATTTTGCTACTGTTATGAATTGTAATGAAAATATCTGATATGCAGGATGTATTTTCATTCACTGGACCAAATTTGGCACAAATACCCGATACACTCAAATTTGATACTGGTGGGGTTTGGGGAGAGGTTGATTATGCCATTTGGGAGTTGTAGTTGCTGGGATTTATAGTTCACCTACAATCAAAATGCATTCTGAACTCCACCAACGATGAAATTGAACCAAACTTGGCATACAAAAATTCCTTGACCAACAGAAAATACTGGAAGGGTTTGGTGGGCATTGACCTTTAGTTATGGAGTTGTAGTTCACCTATATCGAGAGAGAACCATGGACTCAAACAATGATGGATTTGGACCATACTTGGCACGAGTACTCAATATGGACAAATATGAACACTGGTGGAGTTTGGGGGAAATAGACCTTGACATTTGGGAGTTGTAGTTGCTGGGATTTATAGTTCACCTACAACCAAAAAGCATTCTGAACTCCACCAATGATGGAATTGAACCAAACTTCCCACACAGAACCCCCATGACAAACAGAAAATACTGTGCTTTCTGGTAGTCTTTGGTAGCCCCTCTGACACCCCCTCATGACCCTCCCAAGAATCCAGACCTGAAGTTTGAGAAACGCTGATGTATAGAAATCTTGTGAATGAGACTTCCAAGGCAACCTGTTATTGCCAGGTCTTGCAAATGTAATTCTATGACATTCTCCACTGAGTCTGTTGCTTTCTACTTTATCAAACACAAATATCTTTTTTCATCATTTTGGTCTAGTGAGAATTCTTGGCTGATTTGTTTTTGGACCCATTTAGTTCTCTATTTCGCAATCATGGGTATCTGAATCAAACTCTTTAAATCTCGGAAGAATTCTCACAATGCTGACCACATATGCAGAATTTCAAAGATCCTTTCCTGTTCTTCTATTAAGTTCCTTCAAAATGCAAATGGCAACAGCTACCCATCATTGAGAGAAATTAGCTGAAATACAAGGAAATGAGAGCGATGAAAAGAAAAACAAACAGAATCGTCTCCAGCTGCAGCTCAATGAAACAACGTTCAGTGGCTTCTTCAATTCATTCACCCACTTCCTCGTTGTCTCCTCTTGTGACGCCACACGAAACACTTTCTATGGCACTCTTTAGAAAGCCATTGATGAATCTTTGGCTGGAATGAATAAACCGAAGATCTGTGTAGGAGAATCATAGAATCCTGGAGTTGGAAGAGACCACAAGGGCCATCCAGTCCAGAACCCGGTTCAATCAAGATAGAAAGCATGAAGTCTTCTGTTGGACAATGGAGCAGATGGAGTTAGAAGAATGAGAAGGATCAAGGTTGCAAAAGGACACCGTTGCTGAAGAGTCAGCCACTTCCACTGAGCTTTAGAGAAAGGGATGGGTGGCATGTAAAGTTCTGCAACTACTTTGTGGATCCAGGACTTTTTCACTGAAGTTTTCTGCCCATTTTAGGATACTACTACTACTAATAATAACAACAACACTTTATTTATATATTACACCCTTCTCACACTGAAGGAGACTCAGAAAGGCTCACAGTACACATACACGGCAAACATTCAATGCCACTTCTTTGGACAGGATAAAGACAGAACAGAACGGAGGTATATTGTATTATGTTGACATCCAGTTGAACATCCAACTTGTTGGTGCCTTTGGAAGTTGCAAGCCACAGGGGCGCGCTGTCACTCCATCCGCTATTACAAAGAGCCAGGACTTCCTCCTTCCTTTTGGTCACTGGTATTCTTTGATCTTTTTCTTTATGGTGTCATAAAATACCTCTCCCGCATTAGCGGTACCTAATTTCTCTAATTACAGCTGTAATCTGTGTTCGAACTGCTTAGGTAAACAGTGAGCAGGGCTGACAGTTGGGTGCTCACACAGACCCGGGGCTTCAAACTTGCAACCTTTTGGTTGTTAGATCTTATCATTGCTGGTGATTTACCAGCTGTGCTTGCTTGCATGCTGGTTGCAAGCACAGCTGGTAAATCACCAGCAATGATAAGATCTAACAACCAAAAGTTTGAACAGACTGCACTCTGGCACCACAAGATGCAGAGCCACCCTTCAGAAATGGGGCTACAAAGTGGAATCCTCGACATGCCAGTGTGGAGAGGAGCAAACCACTGACCACCTGCTGCAATGCAACCTGAGCCCTGCCACATGCACAATGGGGGACCTTCTTGCAGCAACACCAGAGGCACTCCAAGTGGCCAGATACTAGTCAAAGGACATTTAATCAACTACCAAACTCACAAATTTTGTATTTTGTCTGTTTGATTGCTTTGTTCTGTTAGAAATGTAATATAATTGACTGGTTGCCCTGACACGACAAATAAACCAGCTGTGCTAAAGCCTCGTCTTAGGTCCCTAGACAATCCCACAAATCTCAGTGCTTCTGTCGTCAAGGACATAGCCAGGTGCTTCCTTGATTCTTGCTTTCTTATGGCAAACCATAGAACAGCCATACAGGGAGGCTTCAAGGTCTTTACAGTGAGTTGTAGAATGAGCAATATAGATGGAGGAAGAGAATACCATCTCCCAAAGTACCCAAGAAAGCATAGGAATGTAGAGTGGGAAGAGATTCTATGAGCCACCTAATCCAATCCCATCTCGCCACACAGCAATACACAACCAAACACAACAGATGGCTATCCAGTCTCTGCATAAAAGCCTCCAGAGAAAAAGTCTCCAATGAACTCCCAGACAGAGATACATTCTCCACCATCATGCAGCTCTTACCATTAGGAAGCTCTTCCTAATGGTTTTAGGTGGAGTATCTTTGCTGGAGTTTGAATCCATTGCTCTGTGCCTTAGGGCGTATCTCCACTATAGAATCAATGCAGTTCAACAGCACATTAATTGTCATGGCTCAATTCTATTGAATTCTGCACTTGGTAGTTTGGAGAGGTAAGAGGAGTTTAGGACAGAAAAGGATAGAGACATTACAAAATAAATCTATTGTGATTCAATAGCATTGAACCATGGCAATGAAAGTAGTGCCAAAGTGCATTCATGGTGGACAGGAAAATAGATTTAAAGATGGGCTCAAAGCCAACCTTAAAAACTCTGGTATGGACCCTGAGAACTGGGAAGCACTGGCCCTTGAGCGCTCCAGCTGGAGGTCAGCTGTGACCAGCAGTGCTGTAGAATTTGAAGAAGCATGAATAGAGGGCAAAAGAGAGAAACGTGCCAAGAGGAAGGTGAGTCAAGCCAACCCCGACCGAGACCGCCTTCCACCTGGAAACCAATGCCCTCACTGCAGGAGAAGATGAAGGTCAAGAATAGGGCTCCACCGTCACCTACGGACCCACCAGTATACTGATCTTGGAAGACTATCCTACTTGGAGAATGAGGGATTGCCTAAGTAGTAAGCAAGTAAGTACGTTTGGAGAGATAAGAGGAGTTTTGGCCAGAGAAGGCTAGAGATATTACAAAATTAAATCTATTGTGATTCCATAGCATTGAACCATGGCAATTAAATTAGTGCCAAAGTGCATTCATTCTAACAGGGCTCAATTTTCTACTCAGCCCTAGAATCCCACAGAATGACCTTGGCAAGTTATATATTCTCAGATTCAGAAGGCAGCAATGGTAAACCTCCTACTAATAAGTCTGGCCAAGAAAACCCTGTGATTGTTCACCTTAAGAGTTCTTTCCATAGTTTGGAAATGTTTTGGAGGCAAACAAACAGAAGCACCAATGTCATTTAGCAAGGAAATAAATTTATTTATTTATTTATTTCGAGGTTTTATATACCGACGCTCTCGCCTTCAAAGAGGGATTCGGACCGGTTCACAACATGTGTTAACATACAAAAAATATACAATAACAACACAACGCCACTTCATTACACGGTTAAAATATCAGCACTATACACGTTAAAACATTATCATCACAGTTAAAAGAGCCAACTCGTCCAACACCATCACAATCCCATTCATCATCCTCCTTTCATGTGGGCAAAGAATTAAATCAGTTGTCAAATGCCGCGTTCCACAACCAGGTCTTTGTTAGTTTCCTGAACGTCATGAGGGAGGGGGCAGTTCTGATCTCTAATGGCAGGGAGTTCCAAAGTCGAGGGGCCACCATCGAGAAGGCCCTGTCCCTCGTCCCCACCAGCCGTGCTTGTGCAGGCGGAGGGACCGAGAGCAGGGCCCCTCCAGACGATTTTAGTGGTCTTGATGGTTCGTAGGGGAGAATACGTTCGGAGAGGTAAACAGAATACGTTCGGAGAGGTAAATTGAGAAACAGGGCTCAATGCACACTGACCTGCATCCTACTGTTAGTCCTAACCAGCATAGATTGACTGATTCATTGAAATGTTCCTCAACATTGAGTCACCATACAAGAATACACTCAATGAATCCTATCCACAGTTTATGACACTGTAAATCATTGCCTTCTCTTGAGAAAAACCTTATAATATCACAAAGGACTACCACCTCACCTGACTCATAGGAAACCTGCTACAAAACAGGAGCTTTTTTGTTGAATTCCAGGGCCAGAGAAGCAGATGGCAAAAACAGAAGAACGGCCTGACTCAGGGGAGCGTGCTCGCTCCATCAATGTTTAAGATTTACACAAATGATCAGACACTGTGACAAGGGACAGAGAGTTTCATCTATGCTCACAATCGTGCCATCACCGCCCAAGCAGGAAGCTTGGAGATGGTTGAACAGAAGCTCTCTGCAGCTTTAGGTGCTCTTACTGCCTATTACAGGGAAAACCAACTGATTCTTAATCCATCTAAAACACAAATGTGTGCTTTTCATCCTCAGAACAGACAAGCATCCTGAGCTCTGAGGATTACCTGGGAAGGAATCCCACTGGAGCATTGCAGCACAACCAAATACCTGGGAGTTACTCTGGACATTGTTCGGACCTATAGGAAGCACTCCTTCGAGCAAAAAGTGGCTGCTAGAAACAATATCCTACGACAGCTGACTGGCACAACCTGGGGATCACAACCAGACACACAGAAGACATCTGCCCTTGCACATTGCTACTCTGCTGGTGAGTATTCATGCCCAGTGTAGAACACATCTCTCCACGCTAAAACAGTGGATGTGGCTCGTTATTTATTTATTTATTTATTTGCCGTACTTCTATACCACCCTTCTCAGCCCTCAGGTGACTCAGGGCGGTTTACAGAGGCAACAATTTGATGCCCAATACACCATAAAACATTTAAAAGCATGAACACATAATATAAAACCATAACAATAGTATTAAAAACATACATCAATTACGTCTCCTAATAAAATGTTGTCCAATCTTGTTGTCCAGTCGTTTCAATTCCTATGTCATTTACCTTGCATTTTCAAATGCTTAATGTGACATGCTGCATTATCACAGGATGTCTACGCCCCACACCACTGGAGAAATCATGCTGTTTAGCCGGTATTGCATCACGTGACATCTGCCAGAAAGTATCAGCCAATAATGGCAGGACCAAGGCAATGACACCTCCGGCCCACCCCCTGTTTGGATATCAGCCAGCACGCCAATGCCTTAAATCAAGAAATAATTTTCTAAGGTCTACAGAGATACTCGCAGGAACATCTCAGCAAGTGAGAGTCCAAAAGTGGCAGGCTAAGAATTGGAACCTCAAGCCATGGATGATACCAAATGAGAGACTCCTTCTTGGAAACACAGAAGACTTGGCGACTTGGAAGACACTAAACAGACTGTGTTTTAGCACCATGAGATGCAGAGCCAACCTTAAGAATTGGGGCCACAAAGTGGACCCCACAACATAGAATCATAGAATCAAAGCGTTGGAAGAGACCTCATGGAGCATCCAGTTCAACCCCCTGCCAAGAAGCAGGAATATTGCATTCAAATCACTCCTGACAGATGGCCATCCAGCCTCTATTTAAAAGCTTCCAAAGAAAGAGCCTCCACCACACTCCGGGGCAGAGAGTTCCACTGCTGAACGGCTCTCACAGTCAGGAAGTTCTTCCTCATGTTCAGATGGAATCTCCTCTCTTGTAGTTTGAAGCCATTGTTTCACATCCTAGTCTCCATGGAAGCAGAAAACAAGCTTGCTCCCTCCTCCCTGTGGCTTCCTCTCACATATTTATACATGGCTGTCATATCCCCTCTCAGCCTTCTCTTCTTCAGGCTAAACATGCCCAGCTCCTTAAGCCGCTCCTCATAGGGCTTGTTCTCCAGACCCTTGATCATTTTAGTCGCCCTCCTCTGGACACATTCCAGCTTGTCAATATCTCTGTTGAATTGTGATGCCCAGAATTGGACACAATATTCCAGGTGTGGTCTAACCAAAGCGGAATAGAGGGGTAGCATGACTTCCCTGGACCTAGACACTATGCTCCTATTGATGCAGGCCAAAATCCCATTGGCTTTTTTTGCCGCCACATCACATTGTTGAGAGTGTGCATGTGAATGTGGAAAAGAGCAAACCACAGACCACCTACTACAAGGCGGTCTGAGCTCTGCCACATTCACAGTGGAGGACCTCCTTATAGCAACACCAGAGGCACTCCAAGTGGCCAGATACTGGTCAAAGGACATTCAGTATAATGCCAAGTTTTTAAAACTTTGTGTTTTTTAAATACATTACAACTGTACCCTCGGTTTGCTTCTGATACGATAAATAAATATGCAGAGCCGACTCTACTGTTTTTTGTAGAAGCTTATGCTTGAGAACAGTTTTGCTTTTATTAATAGGTAACATTGTGATTTCAACCTTGATGGTCATGTCACCTACAAGCACAGGATAAGAAGGAACATAAATATTTTAAATCAATAAACCTACTTGTATAATCACTGCAATCAGTGGCATTTGGATCATAAGGACAGCTATTTAATATTTAATCCACCCAAGACTCTCATAACAATTGTTCTTTATGCCCATTCCCTTGGACCAGAAAAAAACGCTTCGTGCTGATTCAAATGATTTCATGATGAGTAATCTCAAACACATCAGTTATTATGAAGGGTGGAAGATGCGTAGGAAGGAATGACAAGTGTAGCTTCTTGCTGTCTTATATTTACAATTGGATGAATAGAGTTTTGGAGGAGATATTGGCGAGAGTAATTACACAGCCAGCAAATTCAATAGTTAGACACTCATGCAGAATAAACTTCCTTGTCAACACAGTCAAGGAGCTAAAAGATGATCAGAATTTCCAATCTTCTTCATATCACCTTACAAATAAAGGACAAGAAAACAGGTTGTGGGTCATTGCATGATATTCTTGCTGAAAACAATCAAGGGTCTGGAGAACAAGCCCTATGAGGAGTGGCTTAAAGAGTTGGGCATGTTTAGCCTGGAGAAGAGAAGGCTGAGAGGAGACATGATAGCCAAATATAAGTATGTGAAAGGAAGTCACAGGGAGGAGGGAACAAACTTGATTTCTGCTGCCCTGGAGACTAGGATGCAGAACAATGGCTTCAAACTACAAGAAAGGAAATTCCACCAGAACATTAGGAAGAACTTCCTGACTGTGAGAGCCGTTCAGCAGTGGAACTCTCTGCCCCGGAGTGTGGTGGAGGCTCCTTCTTTGGAAGCTTTTAAACAGAGGCTGGATGGCCATCTGTCAGGGGTGATTTGAATGCAATATTCCTGCTTCTTGGCAGGGGGTTGGACTGGATGGCCCATGAGATCTTTTCCAACTCTATGATTCTATGAACATATCCTTGGGATGAAGAGAGAGGTTCAAATGGCTGGTGTTAACTGTCTATAAGTTGACACTGACTTATGACAACTCCCTGAATGAGAGACCTCCAAAGGTTACTGTAGAATTAATGCGGTTTGGCAAGTCTTTTAATGCCATAGCTCAATTGCCATGGAATATTGGAAATTGTAGTTTGGTGAGTCACCAGCAATCTTTTCAAGGACCTTGAAGAACTACAACTTCCATATAGCTGCTCTGCAGGTCATCCTGTTATCCAGCTAGTCTTGAAAAAACCAGGAGTGAATCCATCTCCCTGGAATATAGTCTTTCTCTTTTCCAACTCTTTCCTACCTTAGCAAGTATCATTGTCTTTCGTCATGTTTTCTCATGAAATTTCCTAAGTATGAGAGTCTCACCTTTGTTATCTTGGATTCTAGGGAACACTCAGCATTGATTTGCTTTTGCACCCATTCATTTGTCTTTTAGGCAGTAGCAGTATCTGCCGAATTGTCCCCCAACACAGAATACAAATTATAATAAATACATTCAAAATAAGTCCAAGATAAGACAGAAAAAAAAAAAACCCAAGATTGTGGCAACCAGACTGATTGATAACTGGCAAATAGAGGGAGAAAACATGGAGGCAGTGACAGATTTTGTATTTCTAGGTGCAAAGATCACTGCAGATGCCGACTGCAGCCAGGGAATCAGAATGGAACAACAGACTGGTTCAAGATTGGGAAAGGCGTACGGCAGGGTTGTATCCTCTCCCCCAACCTATTCAACTTGTATGCAGAACACATCATGCGAAGTGTGGGGCTTGACGAATGCAAGGCTGGGGTGAAAATTGCTAGAAGAAACATTAACAACCTTAGATATGCAGATGATACTACTTTGATGGCTGAAAGAGAGAAAGAGCTGAGGAGCCTCCTAACCAAGGTGAACGAAGGAAGTGCAAAAGACGGGTTACAGTTAAACATCCAAAAAATCAAGATTATGGCAACCAGACAGATTGAGAGCTGCAAAATAGAGGGAGAAAATGTGGAGTCAGTGAAAGACTTTGTATTTCTAGGTGCAAAGATGACTGCAGACGCAGACTGCAGCAAGGAAATCAGAAGATATTTATTTCATGGGAGGAGAGCAATGACCAATCTCGATAAAATAGTGAAGAAGAGAGACATCACACTGGCAACCAAGATCTGCATAGTTAAAGCAATGGTATTACCCGTAGTAACCTATGGATGAGAGAGTTGGACCATAAGGAAGGCTGAATGAATGAAGGAAGAGAGACACTTTTGAACTGAGAGTGCCTTGGATCGCGAGAAGATCCAACTGGTCCATATTTCAGGAAATAAAGCCCAACTGCTCACTGGAGGGAAGGATATTAGAGGCAAAGATGAGAAGACAGGAAAGCTTGGAAAAGAGAATGATGCTGGGGAAAATGGAAGGAAAAAGGAAGAGGGGCTGACTAAGGGCAAGATGGATGGATGGTATCCTTGAAGTGACTGGCATGACTCTCAAGATGGACAAGGGCAAAGACTGCATATGGTGGGAGGGATTGAGTCAAAGGTCTTGTTCACATCATCAGACTGCAACAAAGGAAAGGTGATTCCACTTGAACATTAGGAAGAACTTCCTGGCTGTGTGAGCTGTTCAGCTGTGGAACTTTCTGCCCCAGAGTGTGATGAAGGCTCCTTCTTTGGAGGCTTTTAAGCAGAGGCTGGATAGCCATCTGTCAGGGGAGCTTTGAATGCAATTGTTCAGCTGTATTGTCGAAGGCTTTCATGGCTGGAATCACTGGGTTGTTGTAGGTTTCTTTGGGCTATATGGCCATGTTCTAGAGCAGTGGTTCTCAACCTGGGGTCCCCAGATGTTTTTGGCCTTCAACTCCCAGAAATCCTAACAGCTGGTAAACTGGCTAGGATTTCTGATAGTTGTAGGCCAAAAACATTTGGGGACCCCAGGTTGAGAACCACAGTTCTAGAGGCATTCTCTCCTGACGTTTCGCCTGCATCTATGGCAAGCATCCTCAGAGGTTGTGAGGTCACAACTTCTGAAGATGCTTGCCATAGATGCAGGAGAAACGTCAGGAGAGAATGCCTCTAGAACATGGTCATATAGCCAGAAAAATCCTACAACAACCCAATTGTTCTGCTTCTTGGCAGAATGGGATTGGACTGGATGGCCCATGAGGTCTCTTCCAACTCAAGGATTCTTTGATTCTACACTGAAGAGATAACAAAGGATACACACTAAGTTATTTTTGCAACCTTATTTGAGCATATTAGACGCCACAAAAGGTCTTTGTCAATACTATTCTTAGCATCAATTGAAGTAGACCCATTGGACTGAAATAATTTATCGAAATGGTAGGTTTACCATTGCACAATCAGTTCAGTGGTTCTGTTGTCGTTCAAGCCAAACAATAGGATTCCAGGCCTGGCTTGGAAAGTAAGCAGAAAACAGGCAGAAGGAAAGGGAAAGGTTGTGAACAAGTGATAAGGAAAGAGGTTGGGGGAAAAGGAGAGGACTTTTTTCTTCCTGGATGCGAAAATCAATTTTATTCTCAGACTTCCCTGCCTTTTCATTTAGAAAGCAATAAAATTCTATTTGTCCCTTGTTCATTTTCTACATAAAATGCCACCAACCCAGTAGCTTTCGGCAATGGCACAAAATGTAATAGGTTAGGACTGCCGCTTTAAAATATGTTAGAGATTTTTAATGAAACCAATTTATATCAGTTTGTGGTAGTGAAAGGGCTGAGGCGACTTAATTTAGTTCCATTTTCCACACGTTTCTGGCCAAAGTAAGGATTCAGTCCGTTCTAATTCGGCAGCACCTCCATATGCTGGCCTAAGATGTTTCCGCCTGATTTAGCCGGCGACCTCTATTAAGCAGCCAGGTGTTTGGCTCTATTAGATGGATAATCTCTTGACACCTATGCACGGATGTTGCCGAATGTTACATTTTTAAAACTGGGCTGCTGCTTCATTTCCTTCTTCAAAAAAATATCCATGTCAGCTTCCTTTGCAATGCCAAACTTTTAAAGATAAAATAAAATAAGGCAGCATTCCTCAAATGTTTCTTATGAGTTTGAGTCAGGTAACAAACAACTTGTGTGACGGCGCGAGTGGTGCCACCTGTGCGTAGAACTTTAATTTGCAAAGGTTTAAACTGTATAACATGCCCAAACTTGCCTAGTTTGTAAATGTATAGTTGGATTGGTTGGTTATTTATAGCTGTCAATCAATGTTGTTTGCACCAGTTATATTGCTTCCTCAGCTCAATTGCTTGGCTCCACCTCTTCCTGGAGGAGGGCAGAGCTTTTCCTTTTCCATTCTACCATCAAACTTTCTATCAGATAGATGTGAGAAAGAGACTTGGCTCTAAAGCCCTTAATTAAGTTACCTCTCATCACCAATTCTAACGTTTTTACCCTTGGGACTCATACTTCATGTCCAGATCGCCCTGGACAACGTTGAGGAGACCCAAGCGCCTTCAAACCGGTCCTTTGGCATCGAAAGGAAGACTCTGTCCCTTCAACATAGGCCATTGGACTGGGGGTTGTCTTTGTTCCGACCTTCGCAGCCATTGAGAAAAGAGGGAACAGGAAAAGCTTCTCATCTGCGAAATCTCCTTGGATCCAAGACAACCAGAGACTGTAATGTATATTTCCTTTACCCCTTTGAATCTTCCAGCTTATTGCCTTAAAGGGATAACTCTTCGTGAACAATAAAACCTATTTTGAGTTATCTACAGTATTTTGGTCCTTGGGAGTTCCAGTTCTCGCACATCAGAGGAGAAGCATGTATCTATCTCTATTGGTTCTATGTTGGTCATCATAAATTAATATTGCAAACACTATGTACACTGACCATTTAATGCAGTTCAAAGCTAACGTCAATCTCTGGTGGCCAGACAACAACTCCCATGAAAACATGCAAAAGAAGACCCTAAATGCACACCAGGGATCTGTGGTTTGTGTAATCACCATTTGGACCTCAAACTGGTTCCAGGGTTTTCTATGTGATTATCTGCTCAGCAAAATCACTTTCCTCAGTACTGGTTTGAAATGGCATTAAACATTCAGTGTAGCTGGGGCGTAAGTCCTACATGACCCACACCCACACCCACATGACTATTTATTGATTGATTGATTGATTTACCGTATTTGTATACCGCCTTTCTCAGTCCGTTGGTGACTCAAGGCGGTTAACATGACAAAATTCAGGTACACTGCCATGATTCCATAGTATTCAGCCATGGCAGTTAAAATGACAACTTGCATTAGTTTTATAGTGCAGATGCACCCATAGATGCAACATAGCAGAAAGTCTACTATCAAGATAACCCAACAGGTTCCTATGATTGAGTGGAGATTCAAAGCCTTCTGGAATCCCAGTCTAACATTCAAATCTATTTTTTTTTTAAATTATCTAACCATAGAGTCTACTATTCTGAACAAGAATGTAATTTTTACAGGCCAATGCTGAGTTTTATGTTGTTTGTTCCAGGGATATCCTAGACATAATCATAGAATCATGAAGTTGGAAGAGACCTCGTAGGCCATCCAGTCCAACCCCCTGCCAAGAAGCAGGAAAATCACATTCAAAGCACCCCTGACAGATGGCCATCCAGCTTCTGTTTAAAAGCCTCCAAAGAAGGAACCTCCACCACACTCTGGGACAGAGAGTTCCACTGCTGAACAGCTCTCATAGTTAGGGAGTCTGGAGTGTAGATAAGAGTAGAACAAATGTATTCCTCATTCTTCCAAACAACTCTAAAAGTGAAGAAAATAAGTATAAGACTTTTCTCCAGTTTTATGGGTTATCTTTGGAGAAATTATCTTGACCTGACAAGGGTGAAAAGACCTGAAGTCAGAAGGCTGATCAAAATAGTTACAGACTCAAAAAGCTCCAGGAAAGATGAGAAAATCCTCAGACCTCACATAAGGAGAAGTGCAGGTATTTCCTCCAAGGAGATTACAAATCTCTGCAATTTTTAATTGCTGTAGGGTATGCCATACATTTCGATTCTTGTTAACTATCTCCCAATACCACAACTCATGTTAATTAATGAGGCCCCATTAATTAAAGTGACAATCATGTCATACCTATACAAATACATTCTGGAAAGTGGAATCTTGTGTGTCAAGCGATAACAAATGAAGTTATTCATTCCAATTTGCCTCTCTGAATTTATGCTCTATTTAGTTGTGTGCTCTCCAAGGTGAAATCGATGGAGTTGCTCAAGGATTTTTCATTACGAATAGGTTCGATTCAGACGGGGCAACTTTTGTATGGCAGACTTTGCATTTAAGGAGAACAGAAGGTCTTGGATCAGGATTAGAGCAAACCAAAGGCCACCAATTACAATGCAGGCTGAGCCCTGCCACATGCAGAATGGAGGGTGTGCTGTCACGCGCTGGGCCAATAGCAGTTGGCTTTTGAACAGGAGGTGCTCTTTGTGTCCTGCGGGAAGCCGGGGTGCCTTGAGCGAGAGGCCCTAAGGATTTTCCTATACAGAGTCTTTAGAAGCTTGAAAGGTTTAACGAAGTCCTTTATTATTGCTTAAGTCTTCAACAAACTATCAAATACTTCTTAGATCTTCAACAAATTAAACAAATGCTTCAAGGCTTTGAATCAACTGGTGGCTTTCTTAATCTTGTCCACAAGGGACAGGCAACTGGCTTCGTGAACTGTTTCTTTTCTTTAAGAGGAAAACCCTTTTTGACCCCTCCTTGGGCAATCTACTTTCTAAACTTTGCTGGTGTGGGCTCTACTCCCAGCTCCAAACTGCTTCTTGGGTCCCGAGTAGACCTACCAGTCAAGGCTTTGTAGATTCTCCAGCTGGAGTCTTTTGGAACTGTTTTCCCCTGGAATTTTCCCGGATGCTGTGAGAAACAAAGCTTCTTTACAGGTGGAGCTAATCCACGTCCTGTAGCTAAGCTTTCCAATGCAAGACTGACTTAAAATGGCTCCCTCTCCTCCCAGAGCCCTGGGGAAAGGGGTGGAACCAAAACTTAACAATGATTGATGGGTCATTGGCCCTATAATTGCAAACCAAGGGAAGCCACCTTATTGCAAAATGCATGGAACTTTGGAATACATGCAAACACTCAAAGAAAGAAAAGGAAGTTGGAGCTTTTGGTACAGCCGTACCAGCACAGAGGGTCTTCTTATAACAACACCAGAGGCAGTCCAAGTGGCCAGATACTGGTCAAAGGACATTAAATAGAATGCCAAGCTTGCAAACTTTGTGTTTCTTTAAAATACAGTACAACTGTTTGGTTCACTCCTGATATGATAAATAAATACATTTAAGGATGTAGAACAATTCTACCCCAGAACAGTTCCTTCATTATCTTCCTTCCAGTGTCTACAACCTTTGTGCCTTGCGTTCTGTTCACTGAATAATACCTGGCATTTTAAACTGCAAGAGGAAATCAAAGGATTACGATGCACAACTTTTCCAAACTTATTTGGCTCAAGATTCACTACCAGTCATTAGAAGGGAAACAGATATAATAGTGATCATTAACAGATGCTCTTCCAGCATCCGGAGGCAGACTATAGCCTTTTTGTTCCTGCAACTCTTATACACAGAAGCCAATCTGCACGGAAGGTATCTCAATCAAAACACAGATTGACCAGAGTGATCAATGCAAGATAATTAAATAGACACCTCTCCTTTGTTGTTGGCACATGCATGTGAAGTTAAGAGGGAGATGTCAAAGGCAAAACCATCTTCTCTGTTTGCGGAAAAGCCTTGAGAGCTGTCAGACGCTGACAGATTTGGGAATATTCATATCTCAACAACCCTTCACTGCTGCAAGCAGAGTTTTTATTTAACTTTTTTTTAAAAAACACAAAGATGGACAGATGGAATTAATTATCACCGTTTTTACACATTTAGGAAAGACATCAGGATTGACACTTTAGAGCACTTCTCAATCCCAGCTGGAGCAGTTTGGAGCTCCGAGATGTTAAATACATAAATGCAGAAGAAAATTGGGCAGGCATGCAAAGAGAATGAGAGAGAGGGAACGAGAGCGACTGGTTCTGCATTAAGAATACTTGGCGCTACACTCCCGAACATCCTCTGAATAAATCCGATTTCCTGGGCTACCAGTTCTGACAGACACCAATGTCCTGGGATCCCATTTTCCCCAGATATGTGGAAGCTTTCCCCAGCTTGACTATCAGCCCCTGCCCATCAGTAAATGCAAGAGAAAAACAAAATTTAATTTAAACGGTGTGTTACGTCTGCTAGTCGTGAAGGCACACAACAAGGATTAGCCAATATTTTTGTTTTTGCTCACGATTCCCCAGATACCTCAATAGAAACTTTCACATTCATTTCAAATTTAATTTATTGGCTGACAAACAAGAAGCTCGGTAGTATCTCTGTGCAAATTATTTGTTTAAACCCCAAATGATGAAACCAATCACACTGATTTGGACCAATTTGTTCCATCTTGAGATTTGATCAAATTGGCCTGATTCCACTCTAGAGAAGGATGGGACCTTCCAAAGCATGTCTCTGCCCCTTTAGAGACCTAAATGTTAAAAGTAGGTAGTGGGACCATTTGCCTACAGGATGACAACATAAAGCAAATGCCAAGTGCTATGAAAGAGGAGAGGGAGGAGGAAAAGGAGGAGAAGGAGAAGAAGATGGAGAAGGAGGAAGGGATCTGGTTTTTATTCATCACGAGTTTATCAATTCCACCCCCAGCAGCTTTTTAGTCCTTTTTTAAAGACTGACCTATATCCCAGGATATGATCCCAGATTATATGCTTTGAACTGAATTATATGAGCCCACACTGCCAGATAATCTGAGATACGTATCCTGGAACATAGGGCACCAACCACTGAACAGAATGGATCTGTCCTAGTTGGGATTATCCATCACTATAGATAGACTAAAAACTATGACCTCTTCTACACTGCCATATAAAATCTAGATTATCTGCTTTGAACAGGATTATATATCAGTGCAGATGCATATAATCCAGTTCAAAGCAGATAATGTAGATTATCTGCTTTGATAATCTGGATTATATAGTAGTATAGAAGGGGCCTTCAACTAACAGGATAACAACAAACTAGGAAGACAGAGACACCAACATAATGAGACCCTTGGGAGAATACCATACTTAACCATGCATAAATTGATTTCAAATACAGGTTGGTTTGGGGGCCAAAACTATGGTCATTCCATGGGGAGTGGAAAGCACCAATGCCAACTGAGGGGTCAGCCATCCCTGGCTGCCAATGCTATTTCTCCAATTGCGAATTCAAGAGGCCAGATGGACTAAGGTCTTGCCTTTTGCCACTCTACACAGAGAAGTGAATGGTTCCCTTTTTCATAAGAGGTCAGATACAGTACTCTCATTGACCCATGGATAAGATGGACCAAATGTTTTGGATTTTTTAAAGTAAAATTTCTAAACTTATACACAAATATATAGGGTACTGTGCCCTATGGACATGGAGCAATCTCTTCAGAGAGGTACACTTAATACCTACTTCAACACTTAGGTTGGATCTACACTGTACTATATCCCAATATTTGATTTCATTTGGACTGGATAATATGAGTCTACACAGCTAGATAATATGGGATAAGCAAATAATTTGGTATCATCAGATTCTGAGATATAGGGCAATGTAGATCCAGCCTTAGGCACCAGTTGGAAGTCCATGTATTTCATTCACACGGAGCCATTTTAAAGAATGTGCACTTTCAGGACTGGTGTTGCACTCCAGGACAGGAAAAGCCCTCTAATTTTAAACACCATACCATTGGATGCAAAACAATACTTTTATTGGAGATAATTAAAAAGCAATAAGGTTAAAAAACACTTTAAAGAAATAGGTAAATCCAATTAGGTAAGAAGATAAAAAGGAACAAAGTATTCCAGGGTAATAGTCCAGCAAAGTCCATAAAAATCAAGGCAAAACTTTCCAAATAAAATGCAAAAAATCAGAAACATGAACCCAAGGCATGAATATAGAGCATAAAATCCTTGACTTGATTCCAAATGATGCTTCATCTGACTACATATCCTGTACTTGGGACTTTTATCTCCTCTTTAGCTGAGTCTCTAGTATTCAGAAATTGGTTTTGTTTGAACTGAGAATTTCTTATCTTTTTCTCTTGGAGCCTGGCAGACCGCTGAAGCCACTGTTCAGCTCTCCTGTTTTGACTAATCTCCTCGTGTCTATCTATTTGCTCATTAATTTCTGCATCTGGGCCAAATGCTGAGCTGTTTTCATGTTCCCTATCATGGGAACTCTCTGGTAACAATTCAGAAAGCACACTGTCATCCCCACATACCCCAGGGACATTCTCATGGGAAGCTACACTTTGAACAGGGATCTCCTGGTCATTCTCCTCATCAAGATCACTGACCAAACCATTGCCATCTTGAAACTCATTGACATTACTCCCCCCATCAAAGGCACCCTGATCCTGGAACACAATCACAGGCTGAGCTCCAACAACGGGGACCATAGGTTTTTTTCTCTCTCCTGCTATTGCATAATGCAGAATGCCTGAACAGGGATTTTGTGTATCCTATCCATTTATACTCCCTCAAATATTTTGCAGCATTGCCAGGAATTTGGCTTCTTGAATCACATGGAGTATCCATTTCAGCACTGCTTCCTGAACGTCTCTTCTGACCACTATTGATTCGGGGGCCTCCTATGAGGTGGTTGCTGGATTCCATTTACTGATTCCTTACTTTGGTTGGAAGGGAAGGCACTTGGGTTTTGAGGGCAGACAAACTTACTTCCTTGGCTGTTTTGCCATGGAAACCCATCTTTATGTTCTTTCATCTCCAGTCTGACAGGAACAGTGACTAAAGTACGGCTCTATCGATTCAACCTCCTGCACTGTTCCAAGAGTATATATGCATCCATTGCCATAACACAACATGGCATCTAATCAATACAGTGGTTACCCAATTCTGTGGGCCACAGGGACCATACATTTAAAAAGCAAAGCAACAGAAGGGACTGATTTGAAGTTTCCAGGGACTCCCAAACACACATGCATCAACAGTTCAGAAAAAAAAGTTATAGGAAAATGTTTCATGGCTCTCAGACTCATCCAGACACTTATTGTCCAAATAAACAACCTTTCTAGGCTTTAGATTGGCTTTCCAAAATGGATTAGAAACACACAGATCTTCATTAAGGATGAAGAGAACTAACAGTCTTGTTTCTGTCACATATTCACTGGCTGCCAATAAGTTGCCGAGCCAAATTCAAGGTTCAGGTAATGACCTATAAAGCCCTAAACTGTTCATGCCTCACCTATCTTCGCGATCACATCTCCATCAATGAGCTGGTGCGAACTCTAAGATCCTCCAAAGAGGCCCTCCTCTCGCTCCCACCTACGTCACAAGCATGGTTGGTGGGGACGAGAGAGAGGGCCTTCTCGGTGGTGGCCCCCCGCCTCTGGAACGCCCTTTCAAGGGAAATAAGACAGGTCCCATCCCTCCCCTCTTTTTGAAAGAGTTTGAAGACTTGTGGTTTCAACAAATCTTCGAGAGTGACCAGTGCTAGCTCAGCCCAGACACAGTCCGGACACAACCTTGCCTCATATATATTACCCTGCTCATTATCCAAACAGGCCGCTTGAAATAGCACATCCCCGCTTTTGTCATTTACCTATTACAGTACTCTACCCAAATGCTGGTCCCATCTTATTTCAATTTGTATCAGTCTTGACCCAGCCTTTTTCAGTGTCCTGACCCATTCCTTTTCCATGCCCTTCCAAATAGACAAGAAGAGCAGGCAGGATTATTTAATATTGATATGTTGTTGGGTAATTCCATGCTTATGTTATGCTATTACTGTTATTTTTTGTTCATGTTGTGACTCTGTATGTTTGGATGTTGTTGCTTGGAAATTGACCTGAGCCCCTCCGGGGAGATAAAGCAATATATAAATAAAGTTATTATTGTTGTTGATGTTGTTGTTGTTATTGTTGTTGTTGTTGTTATTATTATTATTATTTGAAACACACCAAGATTAATACACAGCAAACAAGATTACTATGCTGGCTGTTGTATTGGATCATACTCCGGGCACTTCCCAAGTAATAATAATAATAATATTAATAATAATAATAATAATAATTATTATAAGTATAATAATTATAATAATAATTATTATTTGAAACACAACTCTGCTGGCTGTTGTATTGGATCACACGTCGGACACTTCCCAAGTGTCTAGGACTGTGTCATGTATCGGTGAATTATGCGTGCAGGTCCCAGTAAGGTGGCCTTTTGCAGCTGGCAGATGATAAATTTGTCAGCGCCGATTGTGTTTAAGTGCAGGCCAAGGTCTTTAGGCACTGCACCCATTGTGCTGATCAGCACTGAGACCACCTTGACTGGCTTTGCAGTTCGATCTTTAAATCCTCATATTGTGTCTGCTTTTCCAGTTGTTTCTCTGCAATCCTGCTGTCACCTGGGATTGCAACATCAACAATCCATACTTTGTTTTTTAACACGGTTGTGAGGTCAGGAGTATTATGCTCCAAAACTCTGTCAGTTTGAATCCGGAAGTCCCAGAGTAGCTTGACATGTTCATTCTCTGTAACTTTTTCTGGCTTGTAATCCCACCAGTTCTTTGTCGCAGGCAGATGGTATTTGTGGCACAAGTTCCAATGAATCATCTGAGTAACGGTATTATGCTTCTGCTTGTAGTCTGTCTGTGTAATCTTCTTGCAGCAGCTGGGGATGTGATCTATTGTTTCATCTGCTTCCTTGCAGAGTCTACACTTGGGATTTGTCGTTGACTTTTCAATTCTGGCTTTGATGGCATTAGTTCTAATGGCTTGTTCTTAGGCTGCCAGAATCAGGCCCTCTTTTGTCTTCTTTTCCAAAGTCCCATTTGTGAGCCACAGCCATGTTTTTTTCTTTGTCAATTGGCTCCCATTTTTTCCCAGGAGCTGTCCATGGAGAGCCTTCTTTTGCCAGTTTTCTCTTCTGCTCTGGATTATGTTTTTACGGCATTCCCTCTTTGTTTTTTTGCACTTTAAGCAGTTTACTATTATTGACTTCTCTCAATGTTGGATCTTGACTGCCTTTCCCATAATCTGCCAGTCCATGTTTCTCTTCTTCTATCATTTGTTTCACTTGCGGAAACCCTCTCTCTGCCTCCTGATTTTCTGGGCAGGTCAAGTCTGTCGACATCACTATGCCAGTGTAATGCGTAGTGGATTGTCATCAGTTTTTTTTTTTACAAATCAATTTTTATTAAAGTATCATAAACTACAGAGAAAAAGGGTGAATAATTTGAAGAAGATAGGAAAGTGGGAAAATTATAGATACATATCACAACAACAAAAAAAGAAGAGAAGAAAAAAGAAAAAAATGAAAAATAAAAAATAAAATTAAAAAAATAAAATTAAAAAATAAAAATAACAATATAAAAAAATTGGACTTCCTTCTGGCTCTGCCCATACATTGTTTTTTTTGTCAAACCCTTTTATGTATTCAACCTTGTGTGTTTTTATTACCACTTCTATTTAATTAAATGTCCTTAGACCTGTTTTCAATATAATCTTCAATTATTGACCAGTCTGTCTGTTTTATCAGATTGCCTGTGTTCTTTTTTTAATAAAAAAAGTTAATGTGTCCATGTCCTTAATTTCATTTATTTTCTTTAACCACTGGAATTTCGCCGGTACTTCTTTCTGCTTCCATAGTTGCACAAATACGATTCTGGCAGCCGTCGTCAAGTAAATAAATAAAATATCTTCGTTTATGTCTAAACTTATATCTCCATCTACGATTCCCAATAAATAATATTCAGCTTTTCTCGGGAATTTTTTATTGAATATTATTTGCATTTCTTCATGAATACCTTTCCAATATTTTTGAGATTTTTCACAGCTCCACCATAAATGGAAAAAACTTCCATCATGTTCGTTGCATTTCCAACAAACTTTTGATCTTTGTACATGTGGTTTAGTTTCACTGGTGTCATGTACCATCTATGGAACATTTTCATCCAGTTTTCTTTTAGATCCGTAGCATAAGTATACTTAAGTTTTTTGTCATCAGTTTCCTTGTTTTTCTGTCCAGATCCTCCAGCACTGCTTGTGTCCAGTTCACAATCCCAGCAGTGTATCTAATGACGAGGATGGCCCAGGTGTTGATAGTCTTGATCGTATTTCCGCCATTTGATTTGCTCTTCAAAGTCTTTCTGTGTCTTTGGATATATTAAGATTAAGATTACTACTACTACTACTACTACTACTACTACTGTGGATTCTGGGCATTGCTTTCCTAGGGTTTTCTTGAGGCTGCTTGAGCCTTGCTACAGCATTTTATACTCACTATTCAAGGTATTTAAATGTGTGTCTTACCAGACCATGGTTACAAATCCGAAATGTGACCTCAAATTCAACATCATTCCAGCTCCAAGAGACCTCTCTTTCCCGCTTCCTATGCCGTATAACGATTTCAGAGTCTTTTCTTGTTCCTCCTTCCTCCCCAATGCCTCTGAGATTTCTATCTCCCTTGTATTTATTTAGTGCAGAACAGATTGATTTAAATCTTTGCCCAAGGTTATTTTTCCTCCTGCTTTGCATTAATTTTAAACACATAAAAAGAGGTTACATAGGGCCAGAATTTTGGAAGCGGAAGGAGAGGGGAAATGAATTTTCACTTAGAGGGAAAGGTGGGTGAGAAGAAAAGGGTATCCAGTACTCGAGGAGCTATTTTCATTTTTAAATACACAAACACTATCCCTTTACCAAGTGCAAATATATGCAATTGTTATTAAACTTCGGTTTCTTTCAGCTACTTCAGGGAAAGGCGCAGAATGTCACGGAAGCGAGGATCCATACAAATAGGATTAACAAATCCACATTTGAAGAAGAAGAAAAAAGACCCCTGCCTTGCAGGGAGTTTTGACTTGTTAAGAGCCTTTGCAGACTTTCTAATGAAATCCAGATCCTGATAATTTAATCTGATGGGCCCAAGAATTAAAAGAATCAGCACTTTTTTTTTTCATTCCTGCTGATGGTGGAGATTGCCTTTGATCAGGGACAGGTTCCATTCTTGTCAAGCAGCAGGCAAAGAAGAATATAGCCATTAATTTTCTGTTTATTTTGATCCAAAAAAACTTGAGTCCAGGTTATCCGAAGGACTATATCTCCATTTATGATTCTCTAATTTTTTCATGAAGGAATTTTCTCTTTGTTTCACCCCTTTCTCAGGAATTATTTGGTGGAAACAATGGAGAAGAACTTCATGAGGAGCGTCTACACTACGGTATTAATGCAGCTTGACAGTTCTTTCACTGCCATTGCTCAATTTTTGGAATTTGGGAGACTATGGGTTTATAACAGGTATGGGCAAACCCAGGACGTGGGTTGGATGTGGCCCATTGGGCTCTTTTCTCAGGCACTCCTTTCTCTCATCAACTTATCCTTCCTTCTCTCTTTCTTTCCTCCTTCTCTCCCTCCCTTCCCTCCCTCCCTCTTTCTCCCTCCCTCTTTCTCCCTCCCTCCTTCCTTTCTTTCTACTCTTTCGTCCTTCCTTCCCTTCCCTTCCCTTCCCTTCCCTTCCCTCCCCTCCCCTCCCCTCCCCTTCCCTTCCCTTCCCTTCGTCTTTTCTTCAATTTCTTCTCTCCCTCCATTCCCTTCCACCCTTCCTTTTCTTCCTGCCTGCCTGTCTGCCTTCCTTTTTTCCTTCCTCCTTTCCTCCTGGGAGATGTTTAGCTAGTAGGAGAGAAGGTAGACAGGGAACATGTCTCAACTGACCAACTTGATTAGCATTTTTCAACTGACATTTGCATTTTTCAACTGATTAGCATGTTTCAACTGACCACCTTGATTAGCATTTGAGATCTTCTGGGGAGGCCCTGCTCTCGACCCCACCTCTATCACAAGTGAGATTGGTGGTGGCCCCTCACCTGTGGAATTCACTACCCGGGGAAATTAGGTCATCGACCTCCCTCCTTCTTTCAGAAGGAAATTAAAAACATGGTTGTGTGACCAGGCTTTCGGGCAATCTGGCAATTAGATAAGGACAATGATGACCAGAATCGATAGTGCTGACAAGGTGGAATGAATTTACAGACTCTGAGATGGCGAACGCTGAGTTTTAGATTGTTTTTATTGATTTTGATGTATGAACTGACTGTCCTAATTGTTATAATTGCTGTTTACATGTATTATCCATTGTTATGTTTATGCTGGCATCAAATTGTGCCTTTGTAAGCCGCCCTGAGTCCCCCCTCGGGGGTTGAGAAATAAATAAATAAATAAATAAATAAATAAATAAATATGAAAAAGATCTTGGAGTGTTGTAGGTTTTTTCGGGCTATCTGGCCATGTTCTAGAGGCATTCTCTCCTGACGTTTCGCCTGCATCTATGGCAAGCATCCTCAGAGGTAGTGAGGTCTGTTGGAAGTAGGAAAATGGGTTTATATTATCTGTGGAATGACCAGGGTGGGACAAAGGACGCTTGTCTGTTGGAGCTAGGTGTGAATGTTTCAACTGCCCACCCTGATTAGCATTTGATGGCCTGGCAGTGCCTGGGGGAATCTTTTGTTGAGAGGTGATTAGATGTGCCTGATTGTTTACTGAGTCAGTTGAAACATTCACACCTAGCTCCCTTGTCCCCACCAATCGCGTTTGCGAGGTCGGTAGGGTCAGGAGCAGGGCCTCTCCAGATGATCTTAAGTTTCCTAATGGTTTGTACCAGGAGATACGTTCAAACAGGTTGTCTGGCCCAGTACCATTTAGGGCTTTGAAGGTTAAGACCAGCACTTTGAATTGTGCTCGGAAGCTGATCGACAGCCAGTGGAGCGGGCATAACAGAGGAGTTGTACCTCCAATGAGCAGCCTGGACTAATTGAAGTTTCCGGGCAGTCTTCAAAGGCAGACCCATGTTGAGTGCATTGCAGTAGTCTATTCAGGATGTAACAAGAGCATGGACCACCATGGCCAAATCAGACTTCCCAAGGTACGGGCACAGCTGATGCACAAGTTTGCAAAAGCTCTCCCGGCCACCGCCGAAACCTGGGGTTCCAGGCTCAGCAGTGAGTCCAGGATCATACCCAAGCTGTGAACCTCCGTCTTCAGGGGGAGTGTAACCCTGTCCAACATAGGCTGTAACCCTATGCCCCTATAGAAGTGAAAATGGAGCACCCAACTATGTGATCAACAAGAAGATGGTTCTTGTTGACCAGTCCCCCATTTTGACCTCACCAGATACAACAACAATGGCTAAGCCCTTACAAAGACTGCCTTGGCCAATGAGGCAGCAGTAATTACAACAACACAAGAGTATGGGCCAGTCGGTTCAGCAGAAACATGTAAACATCCTTGTGCTGGATCCAGGGCAGCTTTAAGTCACAATTCTTCCAGATTATCCTGCCATTGTAGATGTGCACGTAGACCTTTCTCCAGACCTCCTTCTAGCTGTGCCTGGAGTAGGTGAAACCCCCCATAGCTGCTTTTTTTAAAATGAATCTTCCCCATTGGGACTTTGCTGTCCATAAAAATAGGACATAGGAAAGGAGATTCCATCTGAACATGAGGAACAACTTCCTGACTGTGAGAGCTGTTCAGCAGTGGAACTCTCTGCCCTGGAGTGTGGTGGAGGCTCCTTCTTTGGAGGCTTTTAAACAGAGGCTGGATGGCCATCTGTCAGGGGTGATTTGAATGCAATATTCCTGCTTATTGGCAGGGGGTTGGACTGGATGGCCCATGGGGTCTCTTCCAACTATTGTCATAGATTCTATGATTCTATGACAATAAAGTTGAATTAAGCTTGCATACATCACCAATGGGATGTCAGTTTTTGTGTCTCGATTCAGTTGCACACAAAGATGCATCGAGGAATTGATGTGGAGATTTATGGGACTCAACCCTGAGGTAGGACCTCAGCCATTCCCCCGTGAACAGTTGAATGGCAGACGACCAAAGAGGAAGTCTTTGGCTCCTTCCCAGGCAGGCAAATTATGTAATAAACTGTACTTCTCCAAGCAACAATTAAATACAGTTTTGCTGAAAGCTAGCAGAGGCTCCCCATCTATGCTGAAGTCATCATTATCTGAAATTTGGTTCAAGGGAGGTTAATATCTGTTGTCAAACGGAACTCGGGAATGGGCCCTCAGCCAAACCAATGGCAGGGTTGGGTTTGACATTATTGAAATAATTTTCCCCTATGTATTCAAAAGGATTGGCAGAATTCCTAAATTTGCAAGAAGCTTTGCACATCTCATCAGTGCTCTCGCTCCTGGGACATAGAGAGAGAAATCAAAAGAAGACGGCTAGAAATAATCATCTAGCAAGCTGGATTATTTGCAAGAGGGAATGCAGACATAGAACTGCTGTGATGGTGGGAATAAGAAGCAACCAACAGCACGTGGGTTAGGGGTGGAGAGGATCTCTTTTGCTACCCTTTTAGGAAGTCAAAAATTTTAAAAAATGGCTATAATTCTGTATTGGCTACCTAAGGCCTGGAAGACAGCCCAGAAGTTTGATCTGGTACAGCGGGCGGCAGCCAGACTCCTTATTGGAGCAAACTATAGGAAGCATACAACACCCCTATTAAAACATTTTCATTGGCTGCCGATAAGTTGCCGAGCCAAATTCAAGGTGCAGGTCATGACCTATAAAGCCCTAAATGGTTCGGGCCCCACCTATCTCCATGATCACATCTCCTTCTATGAACTGGCACGAGCTCTAAGATCTTCCGGGGAGGCCCTCCTCTCGGTCCCACTACCGTCTCAAGCGCGGTTGGTGGGGACGAGAGAGAGGACCTTTCCGGTGGTGGCCCCCCGCCTCTGGAATGCCCTTCCAAGGGAAATAAGACAGGCCCCATCCCTCTCCTCCTTTCGTAAGAGCTTAAAGACCTGGTGGTTTCAACAAGCCTTTGAAAATAACCAGTTCTAACTCAGTCCCACACATTGTCTAATACAGCCTTATTCTTCCTACCAATTACCCAGATTCTTTCCTCTAGACGGCCCTGGAATGGACAGCCACAGACCTAATATTATTGTTGCCTGCCATAGCCTTGCACTTAATTCCTGGGCCCCCTGGTATTTTTGGGCTTGCACAAATCTTGGCCTGGCCTTTTAAATTTTTTAATTGCCTTGAACAGGCAGGATTACTTTTAATATATGTGTGTTATGGCGACAATTTTTATGTTTATATTTTGTTTGTTAATCTTATGGTTATGTTGTTTTTTACTCTGTATGTTTTGTGATATTACTTGGGAACCGCTCTGAGTCCCCTCGGGGTGATGAAGCAGTATATAAATAAAGATTATTGTTGTTGTTGTTGTTGTTGTTGTTATTATTAAGGCCCCTTCTGCACTGCCATATAATTCAGATTATCAAATCAGATAATCCACAGTATCTGATTGAACTGGATTATATGAATGTATTGTCAAAGGCTTTTATGGCCGGAATCACTGGGTTGTTGTAGGTTTTTTTGGGATGTATGGCCATGGTCTAGAGGCATTATCTCCTGACATTTTGCCTGCATCTATGGCAAGCATCCTCATTACCTCTGAGGATGCTTGCCATAGATGCAGGCAAAACGTCAGGAGAGAACGCCTCTAGACCAAGGGTCCACAAACATTTTAAACAGAGGGCCAGGTCACAGTTCCTCAAACTATTGGAGGGCCGGATTATAATTTGAGAAAAACATGAATGAATTCCTATGCATACCACATATCTTATTTGTAGTGCAAAAATCACTTAAAAACAATACAATAATTATAATGAAGAACAATTTAAACAAATATAAACTTAGTATCTCAATGGGAAGTGTGGGCCTGGTTTTGGCTCAAGAGATAGGATTGTTGTCATTGTTGTTGTGTGCTTTCAAGTCGTTTCAGACTTAGGCTGACCCTGAGCGAGGGGCAGGTAAATGACCTTGGAGGGCCACATCCGGCCCCCGGGCCTTAGTTTGAGGACCCCTGCTCTAGACCATGGCCATATAGCCCCAAAAAACCTACAACAACCCAGTGGATTATATGAGTCGATATTGCCATATAATCCTGTTCAAAGCAGATAATCTGGATATTATATGGAAGTGTAGAAGGGGCCTATGATCTGCATACCACACAAGGACCATTTTCCTCAATGTGCAGTGTGCAATCATACCTAATATCAACCCATGTGCCACTCTGCTTCTGCAGTCTTGAGTCTAATATGGCTGATCTCTATTATGCAGAAATGTCAACTTTTTCTAGAGAGGACATCAACACAATTCTGTAAGAAGATTTATTCTGCCTGAGCAATTGGCACTTGTGGTTACCTGGACAATATTAGCTCTCAGTTCCAGAGGATAGAGACATAGCACATCTTCCAAATACATGAACCGTGAAAGCATCAATTTGTTTATTTAAGATGGACCAAGAAGTTTCATGGACTTCCCACCAACTATAGATACCCAGCTGGGGGGTGGGAATGCAGCCCCCTATATAACGCATTTAGTATCTGAGGACCCTTGGATTTCCTGACTTGAGCTGTGCCCAATGGATTTTTTAGTTGATAAGATCTGACAAGGCGACAGCCCAAAGTACTACAGCTCTAGGCTTCACAGCTGTGACACTCAGCAATTGGCAACCTTGGGCCATTCCTCTCTTCTGAGCCACACAGAATTCTTTGGTATGCTTAGTTTTACTTGCCCTAATTGGGTTGTCACTTATAAAAATATACGGGCTCCTTTTATGTGGCTTGGGCCAGTACATGCATTAGAGCTACCCAACATAATCCAATTGTGTGGCAATGAATGAAATGCTCCCTTAAGGGTGTGAATGGAGCAGCATAATTACATCTAGAAGACATTTGCACCCAACTGTGTCTTCATCTTTGTTTTAATTCTATGCTCTAAGTTGGCTTGGTCCCCATATTGGTAAAAAGCTTGTTCTTTTTAATAATTGTCATCAGGTTGACTTTCAACTTATGGCAACATTATGAATGAGAGACTTCCAAGTCACCCTGTTAACAACAATCTTGCTCAAGTCTTGGAAACGTAGACTTGTGGTCTCCTTAGCTGAATATATCCATCTGGAATCATAGAATTGGAATAGACCACATGGGTCATCCAGTTCAATGCCATGCCATGCAATCTTTCCGTTTTGTGACTACCTTCCACCTTAATAAGCATTATTGCCTTTCCCCAAATGAATGCTATTTTCTCATTATATGTCCAAAGTATTCAGATATGTATTGTCGAAGGCTTTCATGGCTGGAATCACTAGGTTCTTGTGGGTTTTTTCGGGCTATAGGGCCATGTTCTAGAGGCATTTCTCCTGACGTTTCGCCTGCATCTATGGCAAGCATCCTCAGAGGTAGTGAGGTCTGTTGGAAATAGGACAATGGGTTTATATATCTGTGGAATGGCTGGGGTGGGGCAAAGAGCTCTTCTCTGCTAGAGCTAGGTCTGAATGTTTCAACTGACCACCTTCATTAGAATTTGAAGGCCTGCCTGAGCCTGGGAAAATCTTTTGTTGAGAGGTGTTAAGATGTGCCTGGTTGTTTCCTCTCTGCTGTTTCTTAAAGCGACTGTACATTAGACATCCAAAAGCCTTAAACAACCCATGCCCCATAAATGTTTGATTACAAGTCCATTATTGAGGGAGGAAAGAGGAGTTTTTGAGGCACACAATAAG
The DNA here is from genome assembly GCF_037176765.1 of Anolis sagrei. Taxonomy (NCBI): domain Eukaryota; kingdom Metazoa; phylum Chordata; class Lepidosauria; order Squamata; family Anolidae; genus Anolis; species Anolis sagrei. The sequence goes on along the minus strand of NC_090024.1, from coordinate 8,944,269 downwards.
AGAGAGAGAGAGAGATAACAGTCTGAATAAAGAAGACAGCTCAGGCCTCTCCGATGATAAATCTATCCCCCATTCATTTGCTTCATTTATCAACTGAATGGCTGCAGACTGGACTAGTGCTTTTCATTCTGGGGGAACCAGCTGTTTCGAAAAGGGTTTGCATTATGGAAAAAATAAAAACCGCAGGTGCACAGATGCTACTTTGCTAACCGACAGCACTCCCTGTACCTGTAATCACAAGCAAGGATTTGTACGCAGCCGTCTGAGAAGGGACACAGAAAATCAAAATAAACAAGAATGCACATTTTATTGAGGGCACCTGCTCCTAGCCTTTCCTAAATGGAAATTAAAGCCATACCATTTAATGGCATCACATCCCACTCACATAAACAATACTGCAATGTGTCTTCCTTGTTGTTAACAATGCACGGGAAGCCCTTCACAGCTTGCATTTTGTTAAGGTAGCCTACAACCTTCACTTCTCTCTTAATTGGGGCTATCCCTGACTGCCAGAGCCTCACAATAAGTGATACTATGAATTATTATTATGTTCTTAGCATTTTATAGCACTTTTCAAATTCAAAAGCACTTTGCATACACACTGAGACTCTACATTGGAGCTGCATTGCTGAAATTGCTACATGTGAATGTGCTGCACTACAACTGTGTTGAATGGCAGACTGCCATTAATATAACAATAACAACAACAAAAAATTATTTATTTATTTATCGTGTCATCTGCAACCAGAACATTGTATTACATTTCTAACAGAACAAAACAAACAAACAGATTTTTTTAAAAAACAAAGAAACCCACAAATTTTGCAAACTTGGTAGCTGATTAAATGTCCTTTGACCAGTATCTGGCCACTTGGAGTGCCTCTGGTGTTGCCGCAAGGAGGTCCTCCATTGTGCATGTGGCAGGGCTCAGGTTGCATTGCGGCAGGTGGTCAGTGGTTTGCTCTTCTCCACACTCGCATGTCGTGGATTCAACTTTGTAGCCCCATTTCTGAAAGTTGGCTCTGCATCTCGTGGTGCCAGAGCGCAGTCTGTTCAGCGCCTTCTAAGTCGCCCAGTCTTCTGTGTGCCCAGGGGGGAGTCTCTCATCTGGTATCACCCACGGATTGAGGTGCTGGGTTTGAGCCTGCCACTTTTGAACTCTCGCTTGCTGAGGTGTTCCAGCAAGTGTCTCTGTAGATCTAAGAAAGCTATTTCTTGATTTAAGTCATTGACGTGCTGGCTGATACCCAAACAAGGGATGAGCTGGCGAAGTCTCTGCCTTGGGGGACATGAGAGAAGCCTCCTCGCAGGATTGCAAGACATCCGGGTGTCCCCTGGGCAACGTCTTCGTAGATGGCTGATTCTCTCGATCCAGAAGCAACCAGAAACAACAACAATAATAACTTTATTTTTATACCCCTCCAACCATCTCACCTAGAGGACTTGAGGTGGCTTACAAGGGACACGCCCAAGATTACAATTAAAACACACATGTTTTAATTGTAATCTTTTTAACCAATTAAAATATCAGATAAAACAAATAACAACACAATTGAAAGCAATATAAAAACAATACGTCTGAAAGAAACATAGCTGAGGTATAGATTCAATGAGTGCAATACATTTATACATGAGCGCAGGAAAGTGCAATGTTCCGTCTTCCAGGAGCATGGTTTACATTGCCTTTTAGCTGCATGGGATAGCATTCCTTTGCATCTCCCCAGGGTTGCTATAAACCCAGCAGCACCCTGGAAGATAAACAGTATCAGAGTCTGGAAAGCCAGGCTGCAGGCCCTCTGCAGTTATTGGTTTAGAAAATATCTCTTTGGATTTGGAGTCCGCCCTTTTTCCTGGGGTTGCGATCTCCATTTTGGAATCTCCCCTGCCTCCTTTAGTAGAGAAAAGAGCCTCAGGTGTGCTGTTGGTCAGGCAGGGAGCTCTGAAAACCCCATTATGAGTACAATTGAGATACTAAAGTTATTGAAGAAAAGCTATTGAGTTATAGATAGATATAGAGATAAAGAGAAGCTTATTGAGTTATAGAGAGATATATATTAAGAGATTGAGTTATAGAGAGATATATATTAAGATATTGAGATAGTAATTGAGTTATTGAGAAATAGAAATAGTTATTGAGTACTATTGAGCATTACTTCATCTCCAAAACTGACCTTGTGCTTAGATAGGGGAAGACCTGTTCTTTCTAACCATAGCAGCTCAGGGTTAGGGTGAAATATCTCAGGATTTTTTCCACCATTTGGAGAAAGGTTACCTCAGTAATTAAAGAAAAAGGGAAAGAAAGAACATCTCTATGGTTTCTCAAATGGACTGTTTGTGTTGTAACTTTATCAAGTTGTGCCAAGTCTGCCAAGGACTTTGGAAATAGACATTTTGTTGATGTTCATATCTTGACTGGCATCAGTTGCTGAAAGTATTGAGTTATTGCATCAAAGAAAGACCCCCAGCGGTTCACCCAGATAAAGAGAGAAGCACATCTTTACAGGGTCTGGATGTGACGGCACATGCAACAACACAGTAAATGCACAATCCATTCATACACACTGATAGGAATTAGGAACTATTAGACGCAAAAAGTAACCCTCACTTGGGGGTGATTCCACAAAAATATAGCAGAGTGCCAGAAGCACAGTTCACAACCAGCAGAAGCTTACATGTAGAGAGCAAGGATTAGTTTCCATTAAACAGGAGGGAACAAGATTGCAGGGAGCCACAACTTCATATGTTCTAAAGTAATATGTTTATTAAAATCAAAAGAAATCCATTCTGGATAGAAATGGTTCTTGGAACTATCTAGCTTCACTGAGCTATCTTCTAAGAAAATAATAAGGGGGAAAATAACAAAGTAGACATGCATCTACATCTTGCCTGGAGAATGGCAAGATGTGCCCTCACTCAAGGAGAACAAAGGGAAGAAAAGGCCAAAATGGAGACAGGCCGCATGGCCAGCCGAGGACAAAAAAAAATTAAAAACATTTAAAAGAGGAAGCTATTTCATCTCTTAAAGTTATCACATTGCTAAGTATTCAAAAGGGGAGGAGATAGTAAGACAACCCCCTTCTAAGCCCCTTTTTGAAATAGGCATGCACAGGGAATTTAGGGAAGGAATCCCTCGTTCTAATCTTTCTAGGATAACTACTCATTGAGGGCTGGAGATTTGTGCAGGCAGGGATGAAACCCAACGCATACGAAGGTTGAATGAAAAGTAATGCCTCCACCTTCGTTACTTGGGTTTGGATGGGAATATTTTAACCAATCAAATGCAGACATAACCCTTAGAATGTGCTCTTTAACTATCACTATTCAGTTTTCAACATAATCAACAGACAATTGGATAAATTTCTCATCCGGGGTACCCATCGTGCAGAGATCTTCCGATAGCCAAGCAAAGCAATAATGTGACATCTCCAGCTCATCCCTTGTTTGAGTATCAGCCAGCATGTCAATGACTTAAATCAAGAAATAGTTTTCTAAGATCTACAGAGACACTTGCTGGAACACCTCAGCAAGTGAGAGTCCAAAAGTGGCAGGTTCAAACCCAGAGCCTCAACCAATGGCTGATACCAAATGAGAGACTCCCCCCTGGGCACACAGAAAACTGGGAGACTTGGAAGGCACTGAACAGACTGTGCTCTGGCACCACAAGATGCAGAGCCAACCTTAAGAAATGGGGCCACAAAGTGGAATCCACGACATGCAAGTGTGGAGAAGAGCAAACCACTGACCACCTGCTGCAATGCAACCTGAGCCCTGCTACATGCACAAGGGAGGACCTTCTTATAGTAACACCAGACGCACTCCAAGTGGCCAACTGGTCAAAGGACATTTAATCAACTACCAAGCTTGCAAACTTTGTGTTTCGTTTGTTTGTTAAAAATGCAATACAACTGTTTGGCTTGCTCCTGACATGAAAAATAAATACTGAATGTGGCTTTGTTCCAGATAGTTCCTAATATGCAAACAAAAGGATCTGTCTAGGGTCCCATACTGGAAGATATGGATATTGATGTTATATATCATGCCTGTAGCAACTTCTGAAGACAATGATGCTGGGGAAAGTGGAAGGCAAAAGGAAGAGGGGCCGACCAAGGGCAAGATGGATGGATGGCATCCTTGAAGTGACTGGACTGACCTTGAAGGAGCTGGGGGTGGTGACGGCCGACAGGGAGCTCTGGCGTGGGCTGGTCCATGAGGTCACGAAGAGTCGGAGACGACTGAACGAATGAACAAGAACAAGCAACTTCTGTATTGTGATGGGATGGACAAAAAAGTCTCTAGAAGAACTATCAGATGTTCTTAGATACTTCAATAAAACAGTACTTATTTTGTGGTCTTTTCAAATAAATGTAGAAGATTGTATAGGTTTGCTTCCTGCTTCAGTGCAACTGAACCCTTGTTGTGGACTTTAAAAGACTGCAGCTTAAATCTTGTTTCTCAACAGTGTCACATCTGTAAACAACACTTTTCAATCGGCTGCCTAGACAGGATGTGCAAGAAGAAAGAACATCCAGACATAAAAGATGTGTTTTAATGCCATCTTTCAAAGAACAACAGTAGCTAATTGCTGTGTTTTCTAGTGGGAAAAATCTGTTTAATATGCAGATCTCAAAATGATGAATTTAAATGCAAGCTGCCAATGCTGAAGTAATTTAAATCACAAGGGGGAGGGGAAAGAGGAGGTTAAGCTCTTGTTTGAGGAACACTTTAAGTCGCTTCCAAAAACTGCCAAAGAATGACTGGTTCTATGCCAAGTTCCAGTTACTTCAGTTATTTTTAATAGTATGTTTTCATGAGTTTGTTGATGCAAGATTTGTTCTCTTTATTTAGTTTTTAAAGTAATAATAATATTATCAACTTACTTGGTGTTGACTGGCCTTTGCCAATTGCTCGTTGGCAGAGTCGACGTTAGAAGATGCAGTCTCGATATTGGCTTCAATGCTATCTGTAAATTAAGATAATAGAAGGTAATTACATGGCACAGCGTGACAAGCAAATCCCACAATTTAATTGATTTAATTAATTAAAATTTAATTTATACATTCTCCAACTTGCAAACAGAGTGACTACTACCCGAATATAGAACCATCAAACAATTATGAAGGCAAATGAAAGAACAGTAAAACTAAAGAGTGTGGATCCTGTTGGTAACATGTATGCAATTTGGTATTGTGCTCATGTATTTTGGAGATGTTGTATAAGGAGGTATCCACTACCTCCTTGCACAATCTCAAATATCAATCATCCACCACTGAGCAGTTTGCCAGCCGTGCGGTTTCTTTCATAGCTATTTACTGACTGGGGAAGAGAGTGGAGTGGTATCTGGAAAGCAGCCAACCATAGTTGGGGGAAGAGAGCTGAATTCAACTTCAATGAATCACAAACTCTGCTCTCCTCCTCAGCAGTAGAATTGCAGCTAGATTTTGCCCATCCCTCTGGCAACACTTGGGAGGCTCAAAATGGTGTTTTAATTATGTTTTTTTCATCACATCAAAGGCTTGTCCACATGGACAGAGTCACCAGGAGTTGACTCCTGGCTGTCCCCATGACACCTCTCCACTTCACATGTTCAATTGGGTTCATTCATCTTAACCCCACATTAGGAAAACTTTGCTTGAAACTTTAGAGGAGAAGTTCCTAAACTTATTTGGTCAACCAGTGTAGACAGAAGGATCATGACCAATTTGGACTGGTTTGCTGTCCACATGGGGCACCATCACCATCTCCTTTCCTCTACACCAGTGGTTCTCAACCTGTGGGTCCCCAGGTGTTTTGGCCTACAACTCCCAGAAATCCAAGCCAGTTTACCAGCTGTTAGGATTTCTGGGAGTTGAAGGCCAAAACATCTGGGGACCCTTAGGTTGAGAATCACTGCTCTACTCTCATCGGTACAAAGGAAGGGGATGGATCGTGCTCGTGTTTCCACCACTGATGCTTCGAGCTGGATGTAGAGCTCGATGCAAACTCCTGGTCATAGCAAGCACCCCATATTGACACCAGGAGAGGTACCTCTGTGACCAGGAAAAAGTAAGGAACTGTTGCAGCCCAGCCACCTACGTGACTCCTTTCCACCCAAAATGAAGAGCTAATTAGCCCAAATATAGCTCAGCCAACAAGAAGCAATCAACCAATTAAAAGTTTATTAAAGAAAGGAGTATTCTATAGAAATAAAAACTAGTTCAAAAATACATTCCCAAGGTAAAAAGTACAAAAGTATTTCCAAGGTAGAAAAAAAAGTCAAAAGTGAAAGTACACCTAAAATATAAGCTCCAAACGTTATTCCAAAATACGTGTTACAGTCTGAGTACTTTTGAGGCAGCAATAAACAAAGTTCCGCATTAAAAGTAAAAACAAAATCCACAAAACTGTATCCAAACAAGATTCCCCAATCCCAAAGAGGAAAACATGACATGAAAGCAAGACCAGAATCTCTAATCAAGGAATGCATGTAAAATGTGACTTTCTTCTGAAAATGCTAAGTTGCTCTCACACAGAGAAATCCAAGGACTTAGCTTAAGAAACCAAATTGGTTCCCATGGAGACACTATTTACTTAACACCTGGAATCCCTCTGTTTATCTTCCAAACACTGAGATGACCTTAACTGCCTCTGCTTGGCACTATCTTGCTGTAACTGAAGACACTGGGTTATGGGCCACAATTCAGCCTCTTCCACCTCTCAGTGTCAGGGAGAGCCTCTTGAAGCAGAGCCTCTAACTGCATTTCATGGGCCACATGCTCACTAAAAGCTGATCTGTTTGTAAAGCCATTCCCATCATCCAGGGAATAACTACTTTCTTCCTGAGGCACTACAGAAGTAGTAGGCTCAAATTCAGGCTCCCATTCAGGAGCACAAGACCCCATCAAAGGGTCCTTTCCTCCTCCTCAGACCACGCCTCAACAGGAACTGATCCCCCCACATTCTTCCTGGTCAGGAGTATCCCTATGGGGATGTCCATGATGGCCAAGTTGTTGGAGTTGTGTTTCAGGATCAGGATGCTTTTGATGTGGGAAGTGATGACAATGAATTTCAAGATGGCAATGATTTGGTCAGTGATACTGATGCAGAGAAGGACCAGGAGACTCCTGTGCAAAGTGTAGTTTCCCATGAAAATGTCCCTGAAAGGTGTGGGGATGATAGTGTATTCCCTGAATTGCTACTAGAGGGTTCCCAGGATTTGGGGCTTGAAAACAACTGGGCACCTGGCCCAGCTGCGAGACTTAATGAGCAAATAGATACACGAGAGGAAATTAGTCAAAACAGACAGGCCGAATAGTGCCTTTGGCGTTCTGCCAGGCTCCGACAGAAAAAGATAAGAGGATCTCAAGTGGAATAGCTTAACAAGGGGATAAAAGTTCCAAGTATGGGAAATATAGTCAGATGAAGCATCGTTGGAATCAAGTGTAGTTCTTGTCCTTTGTTTCATGGAAGCTTTGCTTGGAAGATTCTTGTCTAAGTATTTCTTGTTCATGGTTTGGACTCTTGGAATGTATGAATGCCTACTCCTGTTTCCTGTTTTCCTGAATTATATTAGAGAAGTGTGGACTTTGTTTTTATGAACTTTACCCTGGACTATTTTTGCTCCTGCTTATCTTCTTACCTAATTGGATTTACCTATTTCTTCAAAGTGCTTTTTACTTGCTGTTTTTTAATTATCTTCAATAAAAGGATTGTTTTCCAATCAACGGTGTGGTGTTTACCGTGAGCAGGCTTTTCCTGTCCTGGAGTGCAACACAGGTGTTGTTCACATAGAACTCTGTGGCTGGCTGAGACTGGCAACAGTGACATGAACAGTGAGGTAATCATTCAGAGGGCTGATGCGGTCCCAGCCCAACTGGGCTGTTTAGACTCCAGTACATGACTGCAATGCATTCATAAAGGTGCATGTAGCTGGCTCCAGGTTCACTCTAGAACATTTATGTTCTGGACTGGACACAGATTTACTGGCAAGTGAAGAGATGACCTTACATCTAAGGAACCCAGTTTCAGGGGCTTCTGAAACTACATTGAAGGGCTTCACACCAACCTTTAATTGGTTTTTCAAAACAACAGATGTTTCCTCTTTCTTCCTTACTGAGCACCCAACTCTGTTGTTGTTGTTCATTCGTTCAGTCGTCTCCGACTCTTCGTGACCTCATGGACCAGCCCACGCCAGAGCTCCCTGTCGGCCGTCACCACCCCCAGCTCCTTCAAGGTCAGTCCAGTCACTTCAAGGATGCCATCCATCCATCTTGCCCTTGGTCGGCACCTCTTCCTTTTGCCTTCCACTTTCCCCAGCATAATTGTCTTCTCTAGGCTTTGCTGTCTCCTCATGATGTGACCAAAGTACTTCAACTTTGTCTCTAGTCTCCTTCCCTCCAGTGAGCAGCCGGGCTTTATTTCCTGGAGGATGGACTGGTTGGATCTTCTCGCAGTCCAAGGCACTCTCAGAACTTTCCTCCAACACCACAGCTCAAAAGCATCGATCTTCCTTCGCTCAGCCTTCCCTAATATCCAGCTCTCACATCCGTAGGTTACTAGAGGGAATACCATGGCTTTGACTAGGCGGATCTTTGTTGCCAGTGTGATGTCTCTACTCTTTACTATTTTATCGAGACTGGACATTGCTCTCTTCCCAAGAAGTAAGCGTCTTCTGATTTCCTGGCCACAGTCTGCATCCAACTCTAGCTTCCTGTATTTTGCTAGCACAAATACCAAACACTACATTCATAGTGAACAACAATGAGAGTTTCTTGCAAAGCGCCTTTAACATCAACACATTTGCTTTCTAAAACCATGTTTCAAGTTCTCGTCATACTAAGAGGATCCTAGCACTGTTATTCTGAGAATAGTCTTGAGTGCCGTCATTGTTATGTTTTAGTATGTGCTGTTTTGGAAATTACAATGGTATTTCTTATTGTATTCCTGTCTTTTATAATTATCACATTTTCCCAGGCAAGGTTGGAGAGAGCAATGCGCTTATAGAGAATTGCTTTATGCTTCAACTTTTGTAGCAATGATTTCCATTATATCTTTGACATGAATCAAAAGCTGGTGCACCGAAGTCAGGTTTTTGATAGCAGAAGCAGGTGGGTTGAGTGTTGGAGTAGGACTCTGAAGATGAGGATTCGAGTCCTTGCTCAGCCTTAAAGCCCACCGGGTGACGTTGGGCAAGTCACATTTTCTCAAAAGAAAAACTCCTCTGAACAAGCCTTACAAAGGCACAGTCACATTAGGTTGCCTCAGCATTGCTATGTGTCAGAACTTCTTTGAAGGCACATAAAAACAAAGTAGGAATCTGAATTGCATAGTGGTTTGACTGTTGAATGAGAACTCTGGAAGATCAGGCTTTGAATCTCAACTCAGCCTTGGGCAAGTCACACATTCTCAGCCGGAGAGAAAGACAATGGCAAGCCTTCCCAGAATCACTCTTATCAAGAAAACTCCGTCATAAGGTCAGAGTACATAACAAACAAACAGCAGCAATCTAAATGAAGAAAGGAACCAGATGCTTTATTCCATTCTTTTTTTCTGTGATATTAATTATATCTATATCTGTGTGTTTATATTTATTTTTCTCTTATGAGTGATATAACACAGACCAGTTACTGGTAGCACTCAGATAATTTTAAAAAAACCCCACACACAATGAGAGTAAAAGCAACATTGTTGTGGGAATAAAACCAACTTTTCAAAAGTCAGATAGTAACTACAGACTGTGTATCCATTATTCAAACTACCTGGGATCAGAAATGTTCTATTTTCCAGGATATTTTCAGAATTTGATAAACTTGCATAACCTAAGAAAATGTAACCAATACTCCAGAAGATAGAGGCAGAATTCAAAACAATCTTGACAAATTAGAGAGATGGGCCAAAACTAACTCAATAGAGTTACAAGCTGGGTAGATGCGGGGAATGCCGTGGATGTAGCGTACCTGGATTTCAGTAAGGCCTTCGACAAGGTCCCCCATGACCTTATGGCAAGGAAACTAGTCCAATGTGGGCTAGGCAAAACTACGGTGAGGTGGATCTGTAATTGGTTAAGTGGACGAACACAGAGGGTGCTCACCAATGCTTCCTCTTCATCTTGGAAAGAAGTGACAAGTGGAGTGCCGCAGGGTTCCGTCCTGGGCCCGGTCCTGTTCAACATCTTTATTAATGACTTGGATGAAGGGCTAGAAGGCAGGATCATCAAGTTTGCAGACGACACCAAATTGGGAGGGATAGCCAATACTCCAGAGGACAGGAGCAGGATTCAAAATGATCTTGACAGATTGGAGAGACGGGCCAAAGCTAACAAAATGAAGTTCAAGAGGGACAAATTCAAGATACACCACTTAGGCAGAAAAAATGAAAAGCAAAGATACAGAATGGGGGATACGTGGCTCAAGAGCAGGATGTGTGAAAAGATCTTGGAATCCTTGTGGACCACAAGTTAAGCACAAGCCAACAATATGATGCTGCAGCTAAAAATGCCAATGGGATTTTGGCCTGTATAAATAGGAGTCTAGTGTCTAGGTCCACGGAAGTCATGCTACCCTTGTATTCTGCCTTGGTTAGACCACACCTGGAATATTGTGTCCAATTCTGGACATCACAATTGAAGAGAGATATTGACAAGCTGGAATGTGTCCAGAGGAGAGCAACTAAAATGATCAAGGGTCTGGAGAACAAGCCCTATGAGGAATGGCTTAAAGAGCAGGGCATGTTTAGCCTGAAGAAGAGAAGACTGAGAGGAGACATGATAGCCATGTATCAATACGTGAGGGGAAGTCATAGGGAGGAGGGCTGTTTTCTGCTTCCTTGGAGACTAGGACGCGGAACAATGGCTTCAAACTATAAGAAAGGAGATTCCACCTGAACATTAGGAAGAACTTTCTGACTGTGAGAGCTGTCCAGCAGTGGAACTCTCTGCCCCAAAGTGTGGTGGAGGCTCCTTCTATGGAAGCATTTAAACAGAGACTGGATGGTCATCTGTCAGGGATGCTTTGAATGCGATTGTCCCGCCTCTTGGCAGGGGGTTGGACTGGATGGTCCACGGAGTCTCTTCCATCTCTATGATTCCATGATTCTGGTGTGGAACCAGCCATAAGTCATGTAGACTCCTTGCAGCAGGACATGATCCTCTTCCAACTCTATGATTCTATATTAGTGATAGGCTTCATATATGAACACATTTATGTTTCACATATGCCCAACACATATAACCTGAAGGTAATTATATATGTCATATTTTAAATAACTCTTTCTATGAAACAATGTATATACCAAACCACCAGGAACTATAAGTGTCAGTCATGATCTCAGCCACCTATGCGGAACAGTTGCATGTGGATGGGTGACACCCCTACCACCAACAGAACCCAAAGAGGACACAAACACTGGGCTGGAGTGAAAATGGCCACAACTTGTTTATTGATTACAAGAATGAAAAGGTTGGCAGCCCGGCATGGGTTCTGGATCATGATTGATCTGCCCACTGCTAATCGATACTGCCAAACATGTCAGGGTGCCACCGGCACAATACTGGCCCGCGTTACACGGCACCCCTGAGGACCACTGCAAGGAGCCTTGCCCAGTAAGCTGGGCAATGCATATTTTGGATTTTAGAAACCTGTTTAAGAGATACTCAACCCTGTTGTTCTCTTACACTGGAATATTGAGGTCCATCTGGGAGAACCCTATTTCTACTGGTCCCCCTTATGTTCAACCCATGCATGTTGCACAAGTATTGGGTTCTGCACCCATGTGCAATTATTGACGAAGAAATAAATTCCAAGCAGAATGCTAGGCAACTTTCCTTGCTTTGATAAGAAAGACCCTTGGCTGAGAGTGACTGCCTGTCTCTACAGCCAATAGTCTAAATGGATCATGGTCTGACCTAGCTTTCTGTATCACATCTGTTTCCCTGCTTTAGCCTCAAATTCTGAGAAATTCTGCTGAAGAATGTTTCCTGCTTGCTGGAGACGTTGTTCATGAAATGTTTCTGGGATTAGTGTAATCCTTCCAACTGAAAGCAGCATTCAATAATGTCACTCTCACTTCATTTTGTACCCTCTTTCCCTCGCCTGTGTTTGTAGCTGAAGAATCAAATGAAGCAAAGTCTGGTCTGCTCAAATGTTAACCCCAGAGATAATGTGCATCAGCGGACTTATTTTGATCAAAAAGGGACTTGTCAAAAGGAAACACACCTCCAAACATTGCCAGCTGTAAGATGTGTTGTGTACAAACACCAACTTGGCTGAAGGAGGATGGGGAGATGGAAAACAACGAAGCCTTAGAAACATAAAAATACTCTTCTGAACATTTTGTCACTCTCACAGGTCAGTATTGGGGGCTGTTGCTTTAATGAGTAATTCCTTAGAAAAATAGATGTAGACACAAGGGAACCAATGACAAGGGTCAAAGAAACAACTGATGTATTTAGCTCCAGGCATTCACAACTGATATGCCTCCTCAAAGTCTGAGCAAATTTGAAAATCTTAAATCTCAGCCAAAGGGGATTGCCAAGCAAGAATGCAACCTAGTTGTCTCAGGGCAGCTCCACACAGCCCTTTAACCCGGGTACAGGCCCATAGCCAGGATTCTGATTGGGGGGGGGGGGGGGTTAGTTTGTTTCGGGGGGGGGGGGGGTGAGTCTGAGTGAAAGAGGGTCTACCCTAGCAAACCTTTTGTATCGTTATCCCAATACCCCCATATATATGGGATATATTGAGTATGGTGATCAGATCATGATATGAATAAACATAACAGTTGAAATAATGTACCAGTAAGGCCTTTTCGCAGACCACCATGCCTGCCCGGGTACAATCGGGTTTCAGAAATGTGATTGAGCTCAGGTTAAAGTCCTTGGAAGTCCTCCCCTCAGGAATGCACATCTGTGCATTCCTGAGGGGAGGGGATGTGTGAGTGTCTGGCATGGCACCCAGACACAAAACAAAACCCCTCAGAAAAGCCTTATAATTCAAAAATAACTTACCTGGATGCCATTCCCCTTTCTCTGGAGCTTTCATGGCACGTAGAAATGATATGCCAGGCAAAGAGGGGCCAAGAGTGATATTTCCCTTCCCTCCTTCTCCTGGTGTGTCATTTCTACATGGTAGGAAAGCTCTGGAGAAGGGGGAATGGTGGCCAGGTAAGTTATTTTTCAGTTTTAAGGCTTTTCAAAGGAGTTTTGGGAGGGAGTGGGGGTTGTCTTGGGTTTTTCGGGCTCTAGGAGCCCAAAAAACCTGAGATACCTGTGTGGATGAGACTGGAAGTCGCACGATGCATCCCCAGGCCCAATCCACAGAGCGCCCACACCTGGAAAGACCTGGGTCTTTCCAGATGTCAAATTAATTTGGGACAAAGCAGGGTTGTTTGGAAACCCCCAAGAATGCAAACACTTGTGTGTTTTAGGCACTGTCTGGATGCGCCCTCAATCTTCCTTCACATCTGTTAAAAGAGCACAACCTTCAGCTACAAACAAGATGATGGCCAAAAGCAGAATATCTTTTGATAGAGAGAAACCTCCATGGCAGGAGTAGCATTCATTGAAGATCTACCCCTGAAGATCAGGACCACTACAAAATTTACACATGTACTTATGGCTGTTTGTTTCACATTCACATTCACTGTGTATAGTTTCAAGGCTAGATACTGGTTTTGGAAGTCCCCAATCCCTATTTATAAGGTTATTATCTTGACAATTGAGAAGATGGCTGACATTGTTCCCACGTGAGAGATATTTGGCACACAAGGGAATTGTGGCAATGGACTTGCCTCTATCAGTCATGAGAGAAAACATTCTTGTGTGGCAGTGGCAATATCAGTTATATTCTTCCCAACTGTCAATCCTGTCAATCATAGCAGCTGCTTGTTTTGTAAATCACATCTATCACTCCACAACAGGATTCCAGCCTATTGGATTTTCTTTCTTTTTAGATGTTGTATAACTGCACAATTCACAATTTTGGCTCAGAATACTCTATAGACTAATAAGTCTAGAAATTTTAGTCAAAAAAAATCAAACGTGGGTTGACTTATCCATGGGTCATTGCGAGTACTGAACCACACTTGTCTCAAAAAAGAAGCCACCTCCTTCTCTGAGTTGAGAACTTAGTCTATCCCAAGAGAATATAAAGGAAACACCATCTCCCCTCTCTTCTCTTTGCAATTACACAGCTTCTGGCCTCTTAAAAATTGGGGTAGCAGTGGTTTTCCCTCTACATATAATGACTTTCAACTTATCCATGGTCATAACAAAATCCATAAGTCTGGTCCCCAAAACTTTCGCTTTACATATACATATACATATACATAAGCGAGGAGGAGCTGAGGAGCCTTCTAATCAAGGTGAAAGAAGAAAGCGCAAAAGCCGGGTTGCAGCTAAACGTCAAAAAAACCAAGATTATGGCAACAAGAATGATTGACAACTGGAAAATAGAGGGAGAAACCGTGGAGGCCGTGACAGACTTTGTATTTCTAGGTGCAAAGATTACTGCAGATGCAGACTGTGGCCAGGAAATCAGAAGACGCTTACTTCTTGGGAGGAGAGCAATGTCCAGTCTCGATAAAATAGTGAAGAGTAGAGACATCAGACTGGCAACAAAGATCCGCCTAGTCAAAGCCATGGTATTCCCTGTAGTCACCTACGGATGTGAGAGCTGGACCTTAGGGAAGGCTGAGCGAAGGAAGATCGATGCTTTTGAGCTGTGGTGTTGGAGGAAAGTGCTGAGAGTGCCTTGGACTGCGAGAAGATCCAACCAGTCCATCCTCCAGGAAATAAAGCCCGACTGCTCACTGGAGGGAAAGATACTAGAGACAAAGTTGAAGTACTTTGGCCACATCATGAGGAGACAGCAAAGCCTGGAGAAGACAATTATGCTGGGGAAAGTGGAAGGCAAAAGGAAGAGGGGCCGACCAAGGGCAAGATGGATGGATGGCATCCTTGAAGTGACTGGACTGACCTTGAGGGAGCTGGGGGTGGTAACGGCCGACAGGGAGCTCTGGCGTGGGCTGGTCCATGAGGTCACGAAGAGTCGGAGACGACTGAACGAATGAACAACAACAACAACATACATAAGGTTGACTCCATCCTATGTATACTCCATCCTCTAAATTACACTGGCCAACACAAATTTTGGTGCCTCAAATGTTAGACCTGTTAGATTATCATATTTGACCTGATGGTTCCAAAATCTGTACCAATTTTGCCCTGTCATCTCTAGTTTTTGAAATACAGAACACCTGCCACCTACCAGTCTTCATCTACTTATGCATAGAAAACCATGACAACCATATCTAAGAAACTAGAGCTGATGCGGTCTATCCAATGCAATTTTCTGAATCAGTGCCCTATATAACCCCAGGAACAGGCCTAAAAACCAAGACATCAATAATTTTTTTGGGGTTGTGTTATTTTTCAAATATTGTCAATGAATGTCTGCACCCCTATAACTGAATATGAATATTATAGTTCCCAAAACACACCAGTAACATAACCTTGCGATTTCCACATTTAAGAAACAGCAATCTTTACCTCAATGGAGGTTTTTTGGGGGCATAATTATTAGTTAGCCAAGAACTGCAACCCCAACACAATTAATTTCCATCTGCATTTCTGAGCTGCAGGTACCTCCCCCACATTCAAAGCTTCCAAGGCCCTGAGCTCCGTTAGACAAAGTGCCTTTGTATCCCAAAGCACATTTTATTATTGGAAGACAAATATTTGCTTAAATGCCTCCATTGGGTTGGAAAATTGTCTCAATTAATGTGAAGACACTCCTTGGTTTGTTTTCCCTTTCATGAGCACCGAAACACAAGACATGTGGGACTTCTTTCCCTTAGCTGTCATTTCACATTAACCTCCCTTTGAATTTGCATGAGAAATTCACGGAGGCTGAGCTTCATGACTTGAAGAAAAAGACATCTGGCCAAAAAAGGATATTGCAAACACAAGGAGGGGCCGAGCACACCCGGCATTCTTTTGAAGATTTCATGAATGATGGTGGCCAAGAGCTCATCCTCCATGGATCAATCTAATTGGTAGATGAGCATCAGCTGATATACAGTGCCATCTCAACAAACACAAATCCACTACAAGTCGTTGTACATAAATCACAAAGGTAAATGTTTTTTTCAGCTTATATAATACAATATTAAACGCATAACCAATTTTTGTGATGCAGCATTGAGCAATACACAATGAACAAAAAACTGTTGTTTATACAGTGATTTTACATCAGTAACAAGAGTAGAGTCTTTCTTGCTGCAAAGCAGACTTCTCTTAAGGGCATAAGATCCCTTATTTTCACTAAAGATACTCTTGAGTGGAGTTTCCAGTCCCTTGTAAGAGGATATCCACGTAGAGGATTTCCAGACCCGGTTTCGACTAACGTCTTCCTCAGGTGGAGAAATGTGAAGAGTACAATGAAGTGGACATCAAGTTCTCCATATTTATAAATGTATAAATATGTGAGAGGAAGCCACAGGGAGGAGGGAGCAAGCTTGTTTTCTGCTTCCATGGAGATTAGGACAAGGAACAATGGCTTCAAACTACAAGAAAGGAGATTCCATCTGAACACGAGGAAGAACTTCCTGACTGTGAGAGCCATTCAGCAGTGGAACTCTCTGCCCTGGAGTGTGGTGGAAGCTTTCAAGCAGAGGCTGGATTGCCATCTGTCAGGGGTGCTTTGAATGCAATATTCCTGCTTCTTGGCAGGGGGTTGGACTGGATGGCCCATGAGGTCTCTTCCAGCTCTTTGATTCTATGATTCTAGGTCACAAAGAGTCAGAAACGACGTAACGAATGAACAACATCAACAACAATTAAAGAGAATTCTCAACCCCACCAATTATAGAATTGGGCCAATCCCACACAGAACCCTCATGACCAACAAAAAATATTGTGTTTTGTGATGGTCTCTGGTGACCCCGACACCCCCTTGTGAGCCCCCCAGGGGTCCCGATCCACAAGTTGAGAAATGCTGGATTAGCAACAGGTAGGTAGTGATGTGACACAGTGGTTATCTTTACAACAGAGAGGGCTTTTATAAACACAGAGAAATGAGATAATCCAGAAGTTCTAGTTTACTTCTTCTTTCCCTATGTCTTCAGGTGAAGAAGGAAGGAAGGAAAGGAGCAAGGGAGGGAGGGAGGACAAAATACCAAGAACAAGAAAAAAAAACCAGAAATAAAATAGCATGCCAGGAAATACAGTTATTTTCCGATGTTAATGTTCAATCTTATGGCCTCTTCTGCAGTCTGAAGTGCTAAAATCCAGACATAGGTTAACTGTCTTGTCACATTGCACACACTCAGCCTCTGAAAGGGCTAATCATGCATTTAAAGAAACAAATACAAATAGGAGCACCTACCTATTGTCTCTCCCTGTTCATACACCATAGAGGCCAAGTCCTTGATGATCTGGTTGACATCCAACATATCACTCTGAAAAATAAAATCAAATAAAAATAAACAAAAGGACAAGAAATAAATGGAATTATTGGAATTATTGGAAACATAAGGTGAGTAAGGCTTAGCACTTTAACTGAAATGTCTAGAGAACATCGAGTAATTTTGAAAGCCTTTATCAACCCTCTGTCATTTTCTTCGAAGTGCCATTTGTAACATCGCTTTGGTTGAATTTTATCAGCAGTTGAGAAATGTTCAAAATACTTCTGGGAATGTCTGGAGGTTTGACTGGACTTCTGATAACCACAGAAAACAAAGTATACCAGTAGAGGCTGGTGAGGTCAGCCAAGTACCGAATCATCTCCAAGTTTAATCTCAAAGTCCAAACTTTAAGGGTAAATATCTAAGGTATGGAATGCATTTGGAGCTTGGTTTTGTAAGTGCATAAATAATTTCAGCATCAAAACAAAGAGACCATAATGGAGCAATTTCCGCTTGGGATATTCCAGTGAAATAGCATTACTTCCATAATACCAAGTAAGAAAAATTACTGAGAGGGTCCTATTGTTAGGACTTTGCAGTTTTTATGAATTGGGTCCCTCTGTTATGGCTTGCTAATTCTTATTATCACAAATTACTGCTCGACGAGAACTGTTCAAAATACTTCTGAGAATGTCTAGAGCAGTGTTTCTCAACCTGGGGGTCGGGACCCCTGGGGGGGGGGGTCACGATGGGGTGTCAGAGGGATCACCAAAGACCATCAGAAAATACAATATTTTCTGTTGGTCATGGAGGTTCTGTGTAGGGAAGTCTGGCCCAATTCTATTATTGGCAGGGTTCAGAATGCTCTTTGACTGTAGATAAATCCCATTAACTACAGCTCCCAAGTGTCAAGGTCTATTTTCCCCAAACTCCACCAGTATCTACATTTGAGCATATTGAGTATCGATGCCAAGTTTGGTCCAGATCTATTATTGTTTGAGTCCACAGTGCTCTCTGGATGTAGGTGAACTACAACTCCAAAACTCAAGCTCAGTGCCCACCAAACCCTTCCAGTGTTTTCTGTTGGTCATGGGAGTTCTGTGTGCCAAGTTTGGTTCAATTCCATCATTGGTGGACTTCAGAATGCTCTTTTATTGTAGGTGAACTATAAATCCCAGCAACTACAACTTTCAAATGACAAAATAATTTCCTCCCCAACTCCACCAATATTCAAATTTGGGCATATAGGGTATATGTACCAAATTTGGTCCAGTGAATGAAAATACATCCTGCATGCTAGATATATGCATTAAAAATCATAACAGTAGCAAAATTACAGTTATAAAGTAGGAACGAAAATAATTTTATGGTTGGGGGTCACCACAACATGAGGAACTCTATTAAGGTGTTGCGGCATAAGCAAGGTTGAGAAACACTGGCCTAGAGGCTTGATTGAACCTCTGATAAGCACAGAAGATAAAGGATACCAGTACAGGCTGGTGGACTCAGCAAAGTTTAGTATTCCTTATCCAAAATGTACACCAAAGATGTTTAGATTTTCAGGTTTTGGAATACATATAATGGGATACCTTGGAGACATAATATAAATGCGAGATACATTTATGTTTCATCTAAACCTTCCACAGAGAGCCAGGGGTTAATTTCATATATAACATTTTAAATAATTGTGTGAATTAAACAAAGTTTTTTAAAAAAAACCTCTGAAAGCAAAGTTATCACTATCTCAATCATCCATGTGGAAACGTTTGGCTTTCAGAATATTCTAAATTCCAGGATTGGATTGTGGGCTCCACTTGTACCTTCCTGCATGGCCAAATGGAGTTGGACTATATGCCCTCTGGGGAGATCTTCCAGTGTAGATTCTTGGACTAGATACCCTCAGGTGGGCCCTTCCAGTATTGATTCTCCTTGAAGGAAGTACAAAGATGTCCAGAAAGAAAGGCCAGAAGGACTCTGGGAAAGGGAAAAGGAAGCGAGAGCGAGAAGCACATGGCGAAAGGAGGCTGGACTAGGTGCCCTCTGGGGAACCCTTCCAGTATAGACACTCTTGGAAGGAGGTAGAAAGAAAGGCTGGAAGGACAACTTGCAAGAGAACTCCACTGTGCCTTCCTGCATGGCCAAATGGGGTTGAACTAGATACCCTCTGAGTATAGACTCTCCTGGAAAAAGGTAGGAAGCCGGGAAAGACATCTTGCAAGAGGGTTCAGTCTTTTCATGCTTGATAGGATCAGTCAAGGAGGGGTTTATCAAATACAGAATTGCACATACAGAACGTATTACTCATTGGGTCACTTAGTCAATGGAAGCTGCTGCCTTCAGTTTCAATGGGGTGGCAAAGGAGCTCAGGATTTTAATACAAACTTTAAAGGTACTGATGGAAATCAGTTACAGGGAGCATGGAACTCCATTGTTGTGATCAGCAGGTGACCACAGGTCTCTTTCCAAACATAATTCAGATTGATGGGTAAGACCCATAAAGCCCTATATGGCTTAATTTGATGCCACATCTTCCCATATGAGTTTATCTGACCTGTAAGCTCTCAAGTGCTTCTCTTTATCCCATACTTTCCTAGGAACATTTGGTGGAAACATGGGGAAAGTCTTCTCTATAGCTGCTCCCACACTTTGGAAGTCACTTCCTTCCAAAGTTAGGAAGGCTTCTTCTTTTGGGGGGCACCAGAACCCCTTCTATTCTTTCTTTTCCAGGAGCTCATTGTTAACAAGAGAAAGGCATCTTAACAGCACAGTACCATTTCAAAACAAGGTTTTATTTGGTTTTAATTCTGTTGTTGCTTTCCAGTTTCACCTTTGGTATGTTTTCAGGCAAGTGTGTTTTTGCTGTAATTGTTGGCCTTTGTGAGCTGCTTGGAGTCTCCATCTGGGAGAAAGGCCAGATATAAATAATGTGATTGATGGATGGAGCTATCCAAAGTGCTGAATCCTTTTCCGAAATAGTTACCAGTCTTTACTGAAGGAAGCTCAGAATTCCCTGAACCTCACAAGATCTTACCATCCGAAGCAAAGGACAAGTTGGTGCTTTCCAACTCATTTCCCCTCCAGCCTTCACCCCTCAACCCTGAAGTTGACTGGAAAGGGAATGGAAACGGTATCCTTCAATTCAGTTCAATGAACTGAATCTTCAACACCAGCAGCAGGACAGTCGTACAAACAGCAAAGTTATTTAAGGCGATGGTGGAAAAAAGTGAAGTCTCTGGCTTGAATGTAGACCTGGAATCCCTTCTTTGTCTTCCATGAAATATTTTTGGAGAATTTAAAGGCCCCTTTGAAATTTTAATCTAAACTTGGCGTCTGATATAATAATAATAATAATAATAATAATAATAATAATAATAACAACAACAATAATAATAACAACAACAACAAACAACAACAACAACAATAATAATTCCAAATGTAGACTCTGCAAGGAAGCAGATGAAACAATAGATCACATCCTCAGCTTCTGCAAGAAGATTGCACAGACAGACTACAAGCAGAGGCATAACACCGTTGCTCAGATGATTCATTGGAACTTGTGTCACAAATACCATCTGCCTGCGACAAAGAACTGGTGGGATCACAAGCTGGAAAAAGTTACAGAGAATGAACACGTCAAGCTACTTTGGGACTTCTGAATTCCGACTGACAGAGCACAGTACTCCTTACCTCACAATCATGTTAAAAAGCAAAGTATGGATTGTCAATATTGCAATCCCAGGTGACAACAGGATTGAAGAAAAACAACTGGAAAAGCTGACACAATATGAGGATTGAAATATTGAATTGCAAAGACTCTGTCACAAGCCAGTCAAGGTGGTCCCAGTGGTGATTGGTACACTGGGTGCAGTGCCTAAAGACCTTGGCCTGCATTTAAACACAATTGGCGCTGATAGAATTACCATCTGCCAGTTGCAAAAGGCCACCTTACTGGGATCTGCACACATTATTTGCCGATACATCACACAGTCCTAGACACAGTCACACAGTCCTAGTCTCCAATACAACAGCCAGCAGAGTGATCTTGTCTGCTGTGGACTCATCAAGAGAGGAGATTCCATCTGAACATGAGGAAGAACTTCCTGACTGTGAGAGCCGTTCAGCAGTGGAACTCTCTGCCCCAGAGTGTGGTGGAGGCTCCTTCTTTGGAAGCTTTTAAACAGAGGCTGGATGGCCATCTGTCAGGGGTGATTCAAATGCTTCTTGGCAGGGGGTTGGACTGGATGACCCATGAGGTCACTTCCAACTCTTTGATTCTATGATTCTATGATTCTGTCTCGTTGTGTTTCTAATAATAACAATAATAATAATAATAATAATAATAATAATAATAATAATACTTTATACCCCGTCACTATCTCCCCAAGGGGACTCGGGGCGGCTTACATGAGGCCAAGCCCAGCAATACAACAATCCAAATATACAACTTGAAAATACAACAATAAAGTATAAGAAAATAAGATAAAATACAAGAAACAGTATAAATAAGCACATCAGAACAACATAAAATCACAATATTTGAACACAGAAAGTTGATCACAGTAGGCAAGGCTGGTTGCAGAGATTAAAAGTTTAAAAACACTGGGTGAGAGAGCAATGTAATGTATCTGGACGGGGGATCCGAGGGATGAAGTAGGGTTTAATTGCACTAACAAGTAAAATAAAGTGATTTGGGGCATTTTACCCATGAAATAGTCAAAATGGCCTCAACCACCTCACAAAATTCTTTTAGTCTTTCTAGTTCCAGTTCTAGTTCCATCATCTGTCATCTGACACGTTGCCAGACTCCGTTTAATGATAGGACTGTCCCCGATTTCATTTCCTCCAAACCAATAAGCAATGTCTCCACACCATTTGCTTCCCTCCAAATTTCTAACAGGTTCTGCCTGAGGAGGAATAGCCCATTTTTGCTTTATTATTTTGCATTCCTTTCTTACTTTAAAAGGTATTTCAATCCCATCTCCTTGCTTACAATTTCTCCGATGCTTTGACCTAACGGGCACCTCTGTGTTTACCTCAACGATTCTATTTCAGCGATTGCCATGATGTCATATATTTCCGTGCCACGCAAAGTCCAAAAATGCCGAGGGAAATTGCCGAGGATAATTTCAGCATCAAAAAGAAGAGACCATAATGGAGCAATTTCCGCTTGGGATATTCCAGCCAAATAGCATTACTGCCGTGCTATAATACCAAGTAGGAAAAATGACCGAGAGGGTCCTATTGCTCGGACTTTGCCGTTTTTATGAATTGGGTCCCTCCGTTATGGCTCACCAGTTCTTATTATCACAAATTACTGCATGATGTTGCATAAACAAATAAGGATTTTGCTTCCCGGGACTATTATGTAAAACAGCTGGATTTCTATCACCACCCTCATATTGTAGGAAGCTGCCTCTGACCAGGATAGTTCATTTGAGGTCAAGTATAGTCTGCAAGACTAGAGGTAATCAGGTGATTTCTCCAACACTGGTCGCTTCCACTAAAGTGAGAAATCATTGTGCAATTCACACACACACACACACACACACACACACACACACACACACACAATCAAAGCAGAATCTGCCAGTACTAAGCAGGATTGTTGATGCTAGGGGAGGACTTAGTGATCGATTGTCCTCCCAACCCTGCTATATGCCTGCGAGACGTGGGCTGTCTACAGATGTCACATGCAACTCCTGGAATGATTCCATCAGCGCTGCCTCTGAAAAATCCAGCAAATCTCTTGGGAAGACAAGTGGACAAATGTCAGTGCACTGGAAGAAGCAAAGACTACCAGAATTGAAGTGATGGTCGTCTGCCATCAACTCCGCTGGACTGACCATGTTATCCGGATGCCCGACCACCGTCTCCCAAAGCAGTTGCTCTACTCTGAACTCAATAATGGAAAATGGAATGTTGGTGGGAAGGAAAAGAGATTTAAAGATGGGCTCAAAGCCAACCTCAAAAACTCTGGCATAGACACTGAGAACTGGGAAGCTCTGGCCCTTGAGCACTCCAGCAGGAGGTCAGATGTGACCAGCAGTGCTGTAGAATTTGAAGAGGCACAAATGGAGAGTGAAATAAGAAATGTGCCAAAAGGAAGGTGTGTCATGCCAACCCCAACTGGGACCGCCTTCCCCCTGGAAACCAATGCCCTCACTGTGGGAGAACATGCAAGTCAAGAATAGGGCTCCACAGTCACCTACGGACCCACCACGAGTACACCGATCTTGGAAGACAATCCTACTCAGACAACAAGGGATTGCCTAAGTAAGTAAGTAAGTGATCTCTCATTGATGGGGCCACCATAAGTCAGTTGATAATGATAGTCAAACTAATCTGTCAAGTTCCCATATGTTCTTCGCATGGAGTCTCCCCCTGTTATGTTGCCAAAGCTCTTCTCCTGCTTGGTTATCAAATGATATCTCGAGAACAGTTGCCTTGCATATTAAACAGCATGGTTCCCAATTTATTTCTTCCTTTGGACCTTCCAGGATTAGAACCTGTGGCGCCTGAGCATCCCCAACCTGCTGCTTAGATCGCTAAGCTGTCTCCTGTGATAAATTCATAAGAGGTGTCAACCAGATCTATGTGCTTTTGGGGGGAGAGTTCATTATGCATCTCTGAATGCCAGAGTACTTAATTATGTAATGCAGTGAGAATCTCATTAATTTGTAATAAAGCCGGAGAGAACCATTGTGAATTACTGAACACACACACACACACGAGAGCTGAGAAACAAATCCAGGAACCCAAACACACACACACACACACACAAAGAGAGAAGGAAACTGAACAAAAGCGATGCATCACAAATAGAGTCAGCTCCTTTTGTTGTCAAATGACTTTGCCTTTAATTATTTATGCTAATATTCCCAGTTGCTATATATCTTGGAGAACGTTTTGTCACTGCTGTTGAGGATGGGAAGAGCTGGTGGTTTCTGTGCTGGATTTTAATCTGAAGTCTAAAAACACTAAACTATTTTTGGAATACGAGTCAACCGCCTGGATTGTGCCTTTAAGGTTTGAATTAAAGCCCAAAGTAGATTCATTGCATCACTGACACCAGCACCATTAGCTGCTGCCGGAGATACGTTTTAATGACACAGGAACTTGCATGTATAAATAAAGAGTTAGCAAGTAATAAGAGTGTGGCTTACTTCAAGTTAAGGGATGCATTC
Organism: Anolis sagrei; assembly: GCF_037176765.1. Taxonomy (NCBI): domain Eukaryota; kingdom Metazoa; phylum Chordata; class Lepidosauria; order Squamata; family Anolidae; genus Anolis; species Anolis sagrei. The sequence continues at coordinate 8,919,712 of NC_090024.1, read as the reverse complement.
ACACTACAGATTTATAGCACTGTTATTCTGTTTCAAATGCCAAGGAATTCTGGGACTGGATGTTTACGAGAGGGGGAGCCCCTCCCTTTAAAAATCCCTGCAGGGAAGAGCTTCAAGATAGGAAATGGTTCCTCCAAAGGTTTATTTATTTATTTATTTACTACTAGCCGTCCCCTGCCACGCGTTGTTGTGGCCGACATGGGGGTTCTGTCTGTGTGTGTGTGTGTGTGGGGGGGGGGGGTGGCCCAATTCTATTGTTGGTGTGATTCATAATGTTCTTTGATTGTAGGTGAACTATAAATCCCAGCATCTACAACTCCTGAATGTCAAGATTCTATTTTCCCCAAACTCCACCAGTGTTCACATTTGGGCATATTGAGTATTTGTGTAGAGTTTGGGGTGATTTGAATGCAATATTCCTGCTTCTTGGCAGAATGGGGTTGGACTGGATGGCCCATGAGGTCTCTTCCAACTCTTTGATTCTATGATTCTATGATTCTATGTGTGTATGAATGTGTGCAAGTGCATATTGTATATGAGTGTGTGTGTATATGTATATATGGTGCATTTTTGTCTGATTCTTTTTTCTAGATATTAATAAATCAGGTAAGTAATGTGGAAATGTGTTCACAGAAACTTTTCAAAGCAGTCCCCTCCCATTGAGTTTCAAAGAAGAAGAGCTAGATCCTGGGAGCGGGCAATTCTTGGCAAGATCAGAGAAAGCTAGACTGACTTGCAGTCCTCTTTCTCTGAATTGGTTAGACCACACCTGGAATATTGTGTCCAATTCTGGGCCCCACAATTGAAGAGAGATATTGACAAGCTGGAATGTGTCCAGAGGAGAGCGACTAAAATGATAAAAGGTCTGGAGAACAAGCCCTATGAGGAGCGGCTTAAGGAGCTGGGCATGTTTAGCCTGAAGAAGAGAAGGCTGAGAGGGGATATGATAGCCATGTATAAATATGTGAGAGGAAGCCACAGGGAGGAGGAGGGAGCAAGCTTGTTTTCTGCTTCCCTGAAGACTAGGACGCGGAACAATGGCTTCAAACTACAAGAGAGGAGATTCCATCTGAACATGAGGAAGAACTTCCTGACTGTGAGAGCCGTTCAGCAGTGGAACTCTCTGCCCCAGAGTGTGGTTGAGGCTTCTTCTTTGGAAGCTTTTAAACAGAGGCTGGATGGCCATCTGTCGGGGGTTATTTGAATGCGATGTTCCTGCTTCTTGGCAGGGGGTTGGACTGGATGGCCCATGAGGTCTCTTCCAACTCTTAGATTCTATGATTCTATGATTCTATGAATTCATCCTACAATATAGATTCCCAGCCTCAGTCTCCTTATTTCCAAATTTCCTGTTCTTTTCAGTATGCAGTCAGAATGGAAAAACCAAGGAGAGGGAAATGATCTGCACATAAAGCAACAGTAGAGGAAGGTGTTTCTCCGGAGAGCAGACGATAATGTCAGCTCGGCTCACAGAGAGCAATTGTGTTCCTCTTCTTCTTCCCTTCTGCTGGGCATAGGAGGCTTCCCACTTCATCCGTCCAGATGGCTAAACTCTTCAGGGCTTTGCAATTCATATTTGAAAGCAAGGAACAAGAAACAAAGAGCAAAAGAAAGGCGGAAGAAGAATAAGGGGTTGTTACACAAAATAGAAAGTGTCTTCAAAAGATCACTGTCTCCCTCATTCAGCCCTTCTAGGTTAATTAAACGGAAATAAATATTGTCCCTATTTTTTAAAAAATGCCATTTTTTTGCAGCCTGCATCACTCACATGAAAGGGTCACATTGAACTCTGAAGAGGACAATGATTCAGATCCCCTTATACCTCCTTACTGGGGCAGCTACAGTTGATGGTTTATGTTTTGTTTTGATTTTGGCCAAGAAAAAACAATCCATAGACCCAAACACGGTGGACCTTTTGGCTAATAAAAGACCATCTCTTCAACATCTTGAGATGTTTCTCCTTTTTTTGGTGCGTTTTCCTGAATGCTTTCCACTTTTCATTGTTTTTGAATTGTTCTAAACCACCCTCAGGTAAAGTTGGATCAAACTTTTCTCCAGAAGGAGTCAATATTGCCTCCCTACTCTCCAATTCCTTTCTCAGTCACAGAGGAGAAATACTGGGATCAAAGATCTTTCCTGCAAGCCTGAGAGAAGCAGATGGAGAATAGCAATCACTTTTTTTAAGAGACACACCTGTTCCTTCCCTTCCAAGCCTGCCCCAATTAAATCCATACAAGGACAGAAACACACATGCAAAGATATTTTAAGAAAAAAGACTTTGGGGAAACACACATTCCCTATACCGGTTCTTATTTTGTGAAAACTCCAGGAAGATGATCGTGTTGGAATTAGTCATTTCAATGAAAACAAAGGCAAAAGAAATATCCTTAACTTTGAATCATCTTCAAAAGGAACAGGTGACTACACTAAATTGAAATATACATACTTATATGACCTTAAGGAAAATTGGTACAAGATGATGTACCAGTGGTATATGACACCCCAAAAACTGACCAAGTGTTATAAAAATATTCAAGATCAATGTTGGAAATGTGAGGCCCATACGGGTACATTCTTCCACATGTGGTGGGGGTGTAAAGTGGTAAAAACCTATTGGACAAGCATACACGAAACCATACAGAAAATACTGAAAATGAAATTCCAAATTAAGCCAGAGTATTACTTATTAGGAATCATGGACATAAAGATAGAAAAAAATTCAAGGCATCTTATTTAATTATTCGACCACAGCATCAAGAATTACTTATGCAAGGAAGTAGAAGATAATCCAATGAAAGAAGAATGAATATTGAAAATAATTGACATAATGAATATGGACAAGCTAAAATGTCCATATTAAATGATAAGACCCACCAAGGCAAACCAAAAATAGCAACAGATTGGACTCTACTGAAAAAAAAAGAAAATTAAAAAAATGATATTTGTTTATAAAAAGATGGAGAGAAAAACAAGATTTTTTATCAAAACAGACACTTAACCCTGATGGAAAAATGGGAAGACAAACATTTTTTCCCTCGAACCCCAAGTAATTTTTTGTTTTCTTTTTCTTTTTATCCTTTTTTTCCTATTCTATATTTTTCACTTTTTTCCTTTTTTCCCTCTTTCTCCTTTCTATTAAGGAAACATGATTTCTATATTGTTTTATGTAACTGCAACACTTTCTTACTTTAAGCCTCACCTCCTACCCTAATGTCTTTATATTGCTGAAATAAAAAAAAATAAACAAACTGAACAGGTGACTATATATCTTGTTTAGTTTTTAAGTCAAATATTGTGATATTTTTCCATGGGTGCAAACAACTATTGGCAAACAAGAGGGAAAAATGAAAATACGCCTAAAACATTCTTACAGAAATTGGCCATAGTGGTGCACTGGAGAACCTAGGATGATATCATATTAGCATTGTAATGCAGAGGAGCCTGCTTTCCTATTGCCTGGCTGCTTCCTGCAGAATTCTGGGAAATGTAGTTTAGGGATGCCAAGGATGTCTCTGGCTGAGAATTCCAAAGGCCCTGCCCTAAACTACATTTCCCAGAATTCTGCAGGAGGCAGACACACAATAGGAAAGCAGGAGTGTCCACTTAAAAAAAAAAACTAGTGTGATATCAGCCATAGAGAGAACATTTTAATCAAATCCATGAATAATCAAATCTGTAAAATTCCAGTTTGCGATATGGAGGGCTGGCTGTACTTTGTCCTCCACTGGAATCCACTTCTTGATTATTACTATTTTCACCAAAAGTCACAGATGGGGTTTGTGCTGTCGCGCCTGGGGTCTATAGATCTTAGTGAAAGAAATATGGACGTGACACCTCTCCCCAGGGGATTGCTTCTTGCCCTACTTTAGAGAACTGGAACTTCCAAGGACCAAGACACTATAGATAACTCGAAATAGTCATTATTGTTCACAATGAGTTATCTTCCTTAGGCATAAACTTGATACTCAAAAGGGATAAAGAAAACATACGTTACAGTCTTTGGAGTCTTGGGTCCAAGGGGTTTTGCAGCTGAGAAGCTTTCCAAGTTCCCTCTTTCTCAATTGGCTGTGAAGGCCTGAGCTTTCACAACCCCAGTCCAATGACCTATAATTGAAGGCACAAAGTCTTCCTCTTGATGCCAAAGGACTGTTTTGAAGGTGCTTAAGATTCCACAACGTCGTCCAGGTGAGCTGGATATGAAGAATGAATCTTAAGAGTACAAACTTAAGAATTGGTGAAGAAAGATGACTTAACTGAGGGCCTTAGGAGCTAAGCCTTTCTCACGTCCATCTCCTGAGATGTTTGATGGTAGAATGAAAAGAAAGCCCTGCCCTCTTCCCCAGGAAGGGGAGGGGGCAAACAATTAAGCAGGGGAGGCAATTCAACAGATGCAAACAACATTGATAGAAAGCAATAGATAGCCAAACAATTCAACTGTGCATTCACATACAAGTGGGGCCTGACACGCCATCACAGGGTTAGATTTTATACTGGATATTCTGATGATAGTGTGGCAGGGTGTAGGTGTGAATCTGAAGCCAGGATGTTCAATTACAAAAACTGTCTTCCCACTGGTTGAGTTCTTGCAACCAGAATTAAATATACAACATTTCCTCTTCTCCGTCTTCCTCTCAGTTGGAGTAGAAACCAATGCCTCTGTAGATGCCCATCATCCCTGGCCACTGACACGTACAATTAAGTGAATGGGTGCTTTGACACTTCCACAACTCTCAAATTTCTTTTAAATCAAGTTTGATTTGGGAGCACCAGGCTGGAGAAGGAGATTTTCGACACACACTAAACCTGGAAAAGTTTTAGATATTTGCTTGCTCATTTGCCAGCACTGGAACCCAGCCCAAATTACCCATGCAAAGCTTGTCTTGACTAATTAATTTTATTCCAGGATTTATCTTGCAAAAGCAGAGTTACTTGCCTCTCAAACGATTTCTGACAACAAAGTATCCCATAACCAAAGTGATGAAGGATGCAGGGAAGAAACCGACGAGTGGACTCTTTTGGGGATACCACAGACACTTCCTTTTAACTTGAGAATCTTCTAAGCGAAACCAAGCGAAACTAATATTCCAGGATGATTGACAGAAGCTATGGACGAAAACTGCTTATGGCAAGCATGTGTGGGCTCATCTAATAGAAAGGTATTAGAGGGACCATGTCCCTATAGTGGCCACTGTGTTGAAGAAAGGAAAAGAAGAGTGAGATGAATCCTCAGCTTGAGGAATGCCAAGCAGAAAGTACAAGAGGCTGGAAAGGAGGAGGAGGGAGTTCATAGAATCTGGAGCCACAGAAGACCCATCAAGATTTTCCATGGGATTAAAGTGGGCCTTCAACTCACCAAAGTAGAGAAGTCAGTCCTGACTTAGTAAATGATTTTATTGTTTTTAAAAAAATCAAATCCATGAATAGAGTTATAAACAGAAATAATGGTTTCTTGGAACACTCTATATATGACCCTATTCTGCCTTGATTAGACCACACTTGGAGTATTGTGTCCAATTCTGGGCACACAATAGAAGAGAGATATTGACAAACTGGAATGTGTCTAGAGGAGAGCAACTAAAATGATAAAGGGTCTGGAGAACAAACCCTATGAGGAGCGACTTAAAGAGCTGGGCATGTTTAGCCTGAAGAACAGAAGGCTGAGGGGAGAAATTATAGCCATGGATCAAGATGTGAGGGGAAGCCATAAGGAGGAGGGAGTAAGCTTGTTTTCTGCTGCCCTGGAGACTAGGGCGCAATGGAACAATGGCTTCAAGCTACAAGAGAGGAGATTCCATCTGAACATGAGGAAGAACTTCCTGACTGTGAGAGCCGTTCAGCAGTGGAACTCTCTGCCCCAGAGTGTGGTGGAGGCTCCTTCTTTGGAAGCTTTTAAACAGAGGCTGGATGGCCATCTGTCAGGAGTGATTTGAATGCAATATTCCTGCTTCTTGGCAGAATGGGGTTGGACTGGATGGCCTAGGAGGTCTCTTCCAACTCTAGGATTCTATGATTCTATGATTCTAATGATTACTTGGAAAACTCTATACTATTCTATGTGTTTTCATCAGAGTTCTAGATTTTTTTAAAAAAAAAAATGCTTCAGAAGGTTTCTGAATGACTGGCTATCCAAAAGTCAGTACTTTTGGATAGCCAGTCATTCTAACAACAATAAGAGTACTGACTTTTGGGAGGAAACAGCATGGGATATAATTTTAAAATTAGAAAAGAAAGTAATATCGAATATTCATAACATATTACTTACCTGGCTGACCGAAAAAGAACAGGTTAAAAACTGTATGATAAAGTGGGCTCAAAATTTAAGAAGACCAATTCAAATGAGGGAGTGGGAACAGATGTGGAACAAAAAATTAAAATATACATACGCAATGGATTTAAAAGAAAATTGGATAAAAATGTTCCACAGATGGTATACCACACCGAAACAATTGGCTAAAATGTATAAAACAGTTTCTGATAAGTGTTGGAAATGCCTGGAACAGGTTGGCTCCTTCTACCATATGTGGTGGACTTGCAAAGAAGCAGTAAAGTTTTGGAGGGTAATTCATGAAGAGACACAAAAGATTTTAAAAAGAACATTCATAAGAAAACCATAGAATCATAGAATCAAAGAGTTGGAAGAGACCTCATGGGCCATCCAGTCCAACCCCCTGCCAAGAAGCAGGAGTATTGCATTCAAAGCACCCCTGACAGATGGCCATCCAGCCTCTGTTTAAAAGCCTCCAAAGAAGGAGCCTCCACCACACTCCGGGGCAGAAAGTTCCACTGCTGAACGGCTCTCACAGTCAGGAAGTTCTTCCTAATATTCAGATGGAATCTCCTCTCTTGTAGTTTGAAGCCATTGTTTTGCGTCCTGGTCTCCAGGGAAGCAGAAAACAAGCTTGCTCCCTCCTCCCTGTGGCTTCCTCTCACATATTTATACATGGTTATCATATCTCCTCTCAGCCTTCTCTTCTTCAGGCTAAACATGCCCAGTTCCCTAAGCTGCTCCTCATAGGGCTTGTTCTCCAGACCCTTGATCATTTTAGTCACCCTCCTCTGGACACATTCCACCTTGTCAATATCTCTCTTGAATTGTTTTATTTGTTAGGTTTTACAGATTTAGATCTACAACTGACGGAACAAGAGGATAAACGTTTTACATATATGACGACTGCCGCTAGAATTGTTTTTGCTAGAGAATGGAAGAAAGACTCAGTCCCACCCGTACAGGAATGGGTGGAAAAAATCAGAGAAATAAAGGACATGGAGGAATTGACTTTTCTGTTGAAGAAAAATACAGGTATGATACTAAGAAGAACGAATTGGGATAATCTCCATGAATATCTGGACAATTTGGGAAAATAAGAAACAAGAGAAACATTTTCTTTTTGAACTTATTTTATATTTTTGAATAAGAAGAAGATATGACCCAATAAGATGGAATGGAAGTCATTTTTTTTTTTGTTTTTCTTTCTTTGTGTTTTTTGTGTATTTTTGAAGAATTTTTTTTAGGAGTTATTTGGGATTTTAGTATACTTTTTTGTTTCTTCTTTTCTCTCTTTTTTTCTTTATTTCCTCACTTTCCTATACTTTATTGTTCTCACTCTTTTGTTGTAATCTATATAAAAATTAATAAAATCCTAATTAAAAAAAGAGTACTGACTTTTGGATAGTCAGTCATTTATTTTCTTTCAAGGCTAACAAACTCACTACTTCAACACTGTGCAGCTACTATTATTTATTATTATTTATTTCGTGTGCTTATACCCCGCCCTTCTCAACCCCCGAGGGGGGACTCAGGGCGGCTTACAAAAGGCACATCTTGGTGCCTACACAAATACAATAACATATAAAACCAGCAATTAAATAGTCAACAATTAAAAAACTTAAAAACAGCAATATATCACACAATCAATAGCCAATCTCAGACACAGCGTTCACCAACTCAGAGTTCATATTTCGTTCCACCTTGTCCAACTCCTATCCATCATCACAGTCCCTTATTCAACTGCCAGAGTGCCCAAACGCCTGGTCCCACATCCACGTCTTTAGTTTCTTTCTGAATGAAAGGAGGGATGTTGCTGATCTGATATCCCCGGGGAGTGAATTCCATAGGTGAGGGGCCACCACTGAGAAGGCCCTGCTCCTCGTCCCCGCCAATCTCACTTGTGACAGAGGCGGGGTCGAGAGCAGGGCCTCCCCAGAGGATCTCAGACTCCGAGATGGGACGTAAAGGGAGATGCGTTCGGACAGATACGCTGGGCCGGAATCGTATAGGGTTTTGTAGGTCAAAACCAGCACTTTGAATTGTGCTCGGAATTGGATCGGCAGCCAGTGGAGCTGACATAGCAGGGGGGTGGTATGCTCCCTGTATGACGCTCCGGTGAGCAATCTGGCTGCCTCCCGCTGGACTAGTTGAAGTTTCCGAACAGTCTTCAAAGACAACCCCACATAGGGTGCGTTGCAGTAATCTATCTACTTCAACACTGTCCACCTTACACACACTTTTAAAAGGTTTATGACCGTTATTTATTTATTTTATTTACAGTATTATTATTCTGCCCTTCTCATCCCGTAGGAGACTCAGGGCGGATTACAATGCACACATATATGGCAAACATTCAATGGCAAAGACACACAACACATATAGACAGACAGTCAGAGGCTATTTAACTTTTCTGGCCACCAGGGGAGCTGTCGCTTTTATCATCCATCTGCGACACTGATGAAGTACTTCCGAAGTCTTTTTTATGGCCTCGTAAATTAGTTGAATTAGCCTCCCCACACATAGGTGGTACCTAATCTTCCTACTTGACAGATGCAACTGTCTTTCGGGTTGCAAAGGTTGACAACAAGCTACACAATTGGTCGGAAGCTCACTCTGACCCGGGCTGGCTTCGAACTCATGACCTTTTGGTCAGAAGTGATCTTAATGCAGCTGACACTCAGCCAGCTGCACCACAGTCCTGGTGAAACATTGGCTGCAATGTTCATATTTCTGTGTCCCATTACACTCTGATTTCATCCCCACAATAATACAATAGCTAATACATCTATGGAATGCATTTGTACCCCATCACTGTTCACATACAGTATGTCTTCCACTTTCATAGAGGTTAGGAGTAAAGGGCCTCCCTAAAAGTAGAAAAACGGGAAAAAAACCCTCTGGAAATTTCTAGATCTGTATGCCAACATCCACCAGAAATTGACTTGTTGAAGAACATACAAATATATTGTCAAAGGCTTGTCAGAGGTTTGCCACAGATGCCAGGAGAGAATGGTCCAGAACAAGGTCATACAGCCAAAATATTGGGAACTTGCTTATGGTAAGATCAGTTGGATGGTGGAATACAGGGTTCCCTCACTTATCATGGGTGTTTCGTTCCTGGACCACCTGTGATAAGTGAAAATCCGTGAAGTGGGGACACTCTGCCCAGCCTGACGTGGAAGGAGCGGGGAGCAGCGGAGGTGGCGAGAAGGAGGAGGCCACCACACAGGTCCTCTTCGGTGGCGGCCTCCTCCTCCTTGCCACCTCTGAACCTCCCCACCTCGGAGGCCCCTTCCTCACCAGGCTGGGCACCCAAGGAGCCTCTGAAATGGGGAGCAGCAGAGGTGGTGAGGAGGAGGAGGTCGCCGCAAAGTAGGGACACTCCACCTATTTGGTGGTGGCCTCTTCCTCGTTGCTGCCTCTGCTTCTCCCCGCCTCGGAGGCCCCTTGGGTGCCTAGCCTGATGAGGAAGGAGCAGAGAGCAACTATACAGTGTTCCCTCTATATAGTGCTCCCTCGTTGCTCCCTGCGAAATAGCGAGTCTGCAGTAAGCAAACCGTGAAGTAGTGAGGGAACACAGTATACTGTTGCCTGGGAATGTGGTTGAGTCTCCTTCTTTGGAGGTTTTGAAGTAGAGACTGGGTGGCCAGTGTTTTAATAGGATCTTCCATTATGGCAAAATGGGGTTGGACTGAATGATCCTGGAAGTCCTTTCCCACTCTAGAATTTTATGTTTCCAAACATACTGTGTGTCTTCCTTGGATTTTAAGAAGAGTGCCTCTAAGAACATAGGGCTTTGGAAGTATTACTGAGCCACCTCTGAGCACCTCTGATGGTTTTATCAGCCTTGTACCTGAGCACTTCCTGGAACGACTGCCTCAACAGTTGCCCTTGAAAGTTATATCCTTATCTCCCAAATAATTAACTTCAGAGAGTTTATCTCACCTTTCCTATCCTCATTTGCATTTCCCATTCTCTATTCTCCCTCTGATATGCCCCTCCATCTTCAGCTGTCTTAAATAATTCCTCCCACCCAGAATGTGATTGGGTTGGAGCACATAGACAGAGATATTTTCTCCCCATCCTGTTTCTACAAAAAGACCTGATGAAATGTCCTTGGGGCTACACCGGTTTCCTGTTCTACAAGCTCACCTTCTAAATTATACCGAGCCCTCCTACCATTCCCTCTCAATCATTCAGCGGCAACTTATTTCTGACTGTGGGAAGAGAAACTCATCTATTTCTCCACTGAAACAAACTCTTGCTGAGAAAACACATGCTAAAAAAAGAGCTACAAAGCAAGATGGAGAAATGTAGTGTTTATCTTGGGCTAGTCAAGGGAGGTGGGGTGGAGATTGAGAGTGTTGGATCCCAAATAAGTATTCTCTCCCCCGCCCCAAAAGGAACTTTCCTTCATTCTTCAAATTTTGAATATTTCTGCAACTTCACTTGAACATTTAGAAATATAGGCTGATATCATGCACCATCAGATGTAACTGACAGAGTGCAGTTGTCATAGTTATATCTATAATGTCAATCAACTCATTAGTTATGTAACCAGCATGGCTATGTAGCTGAATAATGTATCCCAGTCCAACGCTTCCCACTCCATCTAGACTTATCAGGCAGCAGCCACTGTGAGTGACGGGAGTCTGATCTTCTATCATTCAGGATGTGGTGGACTGATGTTTCCATCTACCTCCTGCTATTGATTCCCAGTATGACAGACAGAAGCAGGGTCCCTATGGCAATACTTCCTCACATCAGAGAACACAGATGGGAGTGGGGTGGAAACATTAGTCTGCTGGATTCTGGTTTATAACAGAGCCTGATTCACCAATCTATAGCCCCTTTGCTTAAAATCCTCCAGAAAAGGAAACTGCACCATGCTTAAAGGCAACATATTCAACTGGAAACATTGCAGGATTACCTTATAATTGCTCAGCCTTTCTTGTGTCCCATTTTGCCCCTGGCAGTGGGGCAAATTGGTTGCCCTGCATGCCACTCCCTCATGATAACACTTTCCCCACCACACATGGGAAGCGTTGTCCATGCGACGAGGATCTGTACTGGCTCCATTGGAGCCAGCACAGCACTGGCAGGATCCTGTGATGGAAGAGAAACATTGTATGACGCTTCCACTCCAGTTGTGGATGGCCCTCCACTGGAAGTCCATTGATATCATTGGATGGGCAGCATGCCAATCCATCATTGGACTGACAGGGAAGCATCATAGAATGATTCCCAAGCTTCATCTAATAAGGTCCAGGCCTGTAGCCAGGAGGGGGGTGGGGGGTGGGTTGGGATTCAACCCCCCCCCCCCTGAAATTTTTCAGGTTAAAAAAAAACTTATCTATGACATTGTGACTCATGTAATAATGTCCATAGAGTTCATATTTGACTAAACATAGTTTATATCGTAGGCTTGAGCGTGGATCAATTTTTAACCATTTCCTTTGGCCAATCCTGCTTTTTCGGTTTGTTTGGGTGCCCATAACGGCAGGGAGGACAGCTCCAGGTCATCGCTCTTCGCTTCCTGGGCCTCCTTAAAATGCCTTGGGTGATGTGATGCAGGGAGAGAAAGCGTACACTTGCCTCCAGCGTCTCTTCTCTAGAGTAGAAATAGTGTCTTCTACAGACTGACAGGAAAGGATCACAGAAAGAGTGGTCTCTTAATTCGGATGATTTTAATCCAGGTCTTAATGAAGCATATGGAAGGGGAGCCTGTGAGAAGTCCTCCCATAATGGGCCGGAGAGGATGCTCTCTTATCCCTGTTGCTAACACCCAGGCTCCCTTGAAGGAAAAAAAGGGAAAGCTCCCAGAAATGGAAAGGAGAGACTCATAAGTTCCCCGTTGCTGCCAATGGGCCAGATCTAGCTGTATTTTTTGGGTGACGAGTGAAATTAGCTATCCGGCTACCTACCTGTTTTCGGGAGGTGTGCAAAAATGGATATGGGGGTCTACCAGTATCCGGTCAGCAGAAACAGATTGAGGTTCAGCTGAAATGCACAAGCCTACTATCTGGTTCATGTTCATGCATGTGCAGAAGTATCCTGAATATATAGGGCTGTCAATATCATAATTTTTTCTTGAATTCATATCCCACATTTTACAGAAGAGGGGATTATATGGCTTAACAAAATTCACCTCCAACCAGTGTATGACACTTTTGGTTTGTATTAAACAGGAATGGTTGCTTCGGTCACAAATTGCACAACAGTCGAGCAAAGAAATTATGGCTTGTCCTCCCAGTTTCTGATTTATTTCTTCTGAGCTCCTTTTATCAGGCAAACAGCTTGTAAACCAAGCAAGGGAAAAACCTTAGTTGCAGGGTGAGATATCACAACAAGCAAAGGTTTAAATCAGAGTTGGTACAAAAATGTCTCCCTCCACATTTCACCCAGTGTGGAAATATGATGCAATGGCACTGTAACCAAGCTCAGCTTCCTGGGGTAGAGTAGGCTGTCTGCCAGATATATGTCTCCCTCGAAATAGTGTGATGTCTTAGCATTGCAGCAACACAACTGTAAGCTCCAGGTTTACTACAAAGGTTGAATATATCTACTTGGGACCAGAAATGTTTTGGATTTTGGATTTTTTTTTGGTTTTGGAATGCATATATTTCCATATACCAGTGGTTCCCAACCTTTTGTTGCCCAGGGACAACTTGACCAGAGATCACTTTGACCAGGGACCACTCTTCAACATTAGTACCAAAAGGGTTACAATATCTACAGACCCACCAAGAAAATCCAACAAATGCTACATCCAGCAAAGGACAAGAGGGATCCTCTCACTTCTGTAGGAGTCTCCCGTGTACCATGCAGCTGTGGACAAGTCTCCATAGGGACCACCAAAAGCAGCATTGCCCAAACACAAATCAAGGAACATGAAAGGCACTGCAGACTACTTCAACCAGAGAAGTCAGCCATAGCAGAGCACCTGAGGAACCAGCCTGGACACAGCATATTATTTGAGAACACAGAAATGCTGGACCACACCAACAACCACCATGTCAGACTACACAGAGAAGCCATTGAAATCCACAAGCATGTGGACAATTTCAACAGAAAGAAGGAAACCATGAAAATGAACAAAATCTGGCTTCCAGTATTTAAAAAAAAACTCTAAAATTACAACAGCAAAACAGCAGAGAGGAAAAAAACAAGGACATCTAATTACCTCTCAACAAAAGTTTGTTCCAAGCACAGTCAGGCCATTGTATGCTAATCAAGGTGACCAGTTGAAACATTCACACCTAGCTCCAACAGACAAGAGTCCTTTGTCCCACTCTGGTCATTCCACAGATATATAAACCCCTTTTTCCTGGTTCCAACAGACCTCACTACCTCTGAGGATGCTTGCCATAGATGCAGGCGAAACGTCAGAAGAGAATGCCTCTAGACCAGGCATGTAGCCGGGGGGGGGGGGCTTGGGGGGCTTCAGACCTCCCCCCCCCAAAAAAAAAATTCTCATGGTGGTCCGTGAGAAGGCCTTACTGTTACATTATTTAAACTGTTACATTATTCATATCATGATCTGATCACCATGCTCAATATATCTCATATGCATGGGGGTATTGGGGTAACGATGCAAAAGGTTTGCTAGGGTAGACCCTCTTTCACTCAGACTCAGCACCCCCCCCCCCCCCCAATCAAACTCAGCTCCCCCGAAACAAAATCCTGGCTATGGGCCTGCTCTAGACCATGGCCATATAGCCCGAAAAAATAACCTACAACGACCCACTGTTTTTTTTAGATTTTGTAATAGACATATGTAGTACATATTATGCACATATGCTAGTGGCTCCCAACCTTTGTTTGGCCAGGGACCACTTGACCAGGGACTACTCGAAAAGGGTTACAAATCAGTTTTTGGTCAACTTCAGATTCAGTTTGGTTATTTGGGGTGCTGATTCAGAAAATTGCATTGGATAGATCACATCAGCTGTAGTTTCTGATACAAAACATATGCCATCCAGTAGTCACCATCTGCTCGCCAACAGAAAATCATATTTAATGATCTAGAGCTGATGTGGAGCAATTTTCTAGAGCAATCTTCTGAATCAGCACCCCAAATAACCCCAGGAACAGACCTAAAAATGAAAACACCAAGGCACCCCCATTTCCGGGTGCCACGTGGAATGGCTCTGCTCAGGGGGGAGGAAGAAGAAGCAGCAGTCAAGAGGTGCTCCTTTACCTTTTCTTGAAACCCCCCTTTCTTCTTCTCCTATTACTTTTCACACCACCTCCCACCCCCACTTTCCTTTCCGTCTTTTTCACTTCCTATCTACATTTTTAACTTTTATGTAATATGAAAACTTTAATGAAGATTATTTAAAAAATAAAAAAAAGAGTTTTGGTGTCACACCTGTAGTGGGTAGTCAGCCTTTCCCTTCCCAACATCCCCATTACCTATAAAGCTCTAAACGGTTCTGGCCCAACTTACCTGTCCGAACGTATCTCCCCTTACGAACCACGGAGGACTTTAAGATCATCTGGGGAGGCCCTGCTCTTGGTCCCGCCTTCGTCACAAGCACGTTTGGCGGGGACGAGAGACAGGGCCTTCTCAGTGGTGGCCCCTCGGTTATGGAACGCCCTCCCTAGGGAGATCAGATCTGTTCCCTCCCTCTTGATGTTTCGGAGGCAAGTTAAAACGTGGCTATTCGAGCAAGCGTTTACAAATACAGAGTAGCTAATATAGGAAATTGAATGACCTGACAATGGAATTGGACAATGCTTGAGAATAATGAGATGCTGATGATGTTGTTTTTATTGCTTTTGTGATGTCTTATTCTGCTTAATGTTTTTTATCTATATTATGTTTTATGTATACTGATTTGTTGGAAACCGCTTTGAGTCGCCAATTGGCTGAAAAACTTGGCATACAAATACAGTAAATCCCCAAAGATGTTCACATCCCCAAAGATGGGAACAGATGAACACACATAATAGGATTGTGGTACTAAAACTCAACTTTCTTTGGGAGTGCCCTCTGCATGGGCGCACAAAGAACAATTTTCTGATAAGCAGGAGTTGTATAATTAATAGTCCTCCAACCAAAATAGTAACAAGCTTATGACGACCCAGAAAAAGAAACAGATATTAGATTTTTCTTGATTGCTTCTTTAAGCTTGATGCCATTAAGCATCCTCCTCAGAAACAACCCTGAGAGAAACGACTATTCAGTCGTTAATAATTATTCTTTAAAGCAGGGTTTGTTTTATCGCTGTTCTTTCCCTTTTTAAATGACGTTAGCATCACTCTTTCTGCAATAACAAATCAATTGTATAATGGAAATGAAGATATGCGCGCACACACCAATCTGCAAGTGGTTTAAATAAAGAATGTCATTGTCATTATTATTAATACATGCATTAGTGTTGAGCCTGAAATAATTCAGGACAAATTAAATACACACACTGATAAAACTACTCCAAGGAGCTATTATTAGCCTGTCGTACATTTTCAATCTTCAAACCCTAACCTTGCTTCTTTTTGTTGACTGCGAGATCACGTTGGTTGGCAGTGCTTTAGCATTCTCACTTCAGCATTCTCATCAAGCAAACACCGAAAATAGTTGAAAATAGAAATCACATCAAACTTGCAGCTTTCTTGAGCAAGACCTTTCCCTGGAAGTGGCTGGACACAGTCTCAATAGTCAGCCCAGTTACTTACTCAGGCAATCCCTCGTTGTCCAAGTAGGATAGTCTTCTGAGATCGGTGTCCTGGCCATGGGTCCGTAGGTGACCGTGGAGTCCTATTCTTGCTCTGCATCTTCTCCCGCAGTGAGGGCATTGGTTTCCAGGTGGAAGGCTGTCCTGGTCAGGGTTGGCTTGATGCGCCTTCCTCTTGGCACGTTTCTCTCTTTCACCCTCCATTTGTGCCTCTTCAAATTCTACAGCACTGCTGGTCACAGCTGACCTCCAGCTGGAGAGCTCAAGGGCCAGGGCTTCCCAGTTCTCAGTGTCTATGCCACAGTTTTTAAGGTTGGCTTTGAGCCCATCTTTAAATCTCTTTTCCTGTCCACCAACATTCTGTTTTCCATTATTGAGTTCGGAGTAGAGCAGCTGTTTTGAGAGACGGTGGTCGGGCATCCAGATAACGTGGCCGGTCCAGCAGAGTTGATGGCGGAGGACCATCGCTTCAATGCTGATGGTCTTTGCTTCTCCCAGCATGCTGACACATGTCCTCTTGTCTTCCCAAGAGATTTGCAGGATTTTCCGGAGGCAGTGCTGATGGAATCGTTCCAGGAGTTGCATGTGACGTCTGGAGATAGTCCACGTCTCGCAGGTGTATAGCAGGGTTGGGAGGACAATAGCTTTATGAACCTTGGTATCCCTACGGATGTTCCGGTCCTCAAACACTCTCTGCTTCATTCGGAAAAAAATTCCATAGAAGTGGCTGGACACAATCTCAATAGTCAGCTCAGTTTGTCATCCACTAATATCCATACAATCCATTTGGTTGAGTATCAGCCTCAGAGCCTACAATACATGACTTTAAGGTGATGGAGCTACACCATTGACATGACAAGAAACCATGCTAGAGAATCATGATGGTGCATAATGTATCCCAATGTGCATTGTGCATTGGCATGGTTGTAGAATCATAGGATCATGGAATCGTAGAGTTGGAAGAGACCTCGTGGGCCATCCAGTCCAACCCCATTCTGCCCAGAAGCAGGACAATCTCCTTCAAAGAAATGTTGTGTATGAAGACATGTTCTGCCTCAGTTCCCCTGCTGGCGCCATTTACTGTATCTGCTATGGCTCAATGCTATGGAATCATGGAATTTGTAGTTTGGTGGGGCACCAGCACAGTATGACAGAAAAGGCAAAAGGTCTTGTAACTTTACATCTCCCATTATGGAGATGGCGCAGTGGGTTAAACCCCTGTGCTGGCAGGACTGAAGACCAACAGGTCGCAGATTCGAATCCGAGGAGAGCGCGGATGAGCTCCCTCTATCAGCTCCAGCTCCTCATGTGGGGACATGAGAGAAGCCTCCCACAAGGATCATAAAACATCATATCATCTGGGCGTCCCCTGAGCAACGTCCTTAAAGACAGACAATTCTCTCACACCAGAAGCGATTTGAAGTTTCTCAGGTCGCTCCTGACACGACAAAAACACCCTCCCATTATCCCATAGCATTGAGTCATAGCAGTTAAAGTGGAGCCAAACTTCATTAATTCTACAGTGTAGATGTATCCATATCACGTCTGCTTCCATCATGCCTTTACATGATGGTAAATACAATTGCAATCATTTTGATACCTAGTAGGATGTCAATTTCTATATTCAAAGCATATGACTCAGTGTCCAGCTGTTTGTGTGTGTGTGTGTGTGTGTGCCAAGGAAGGCGAGTCCAGCCACCTTCATTCTCTATTCTCTATGACAAAGAGCCATTAGGTCTTCCTCCTTCCTTTTTGGTCACCCAGCATTTTCCGATCTTCTTTCTTTATGGCGTGGTAAAACACCTTACCCACTTTTAGCAGTGCCCAATTTCTCTAATTCCAGCTAAAGCTGTTTTTGAACTGCTTAGGTAAACAGTGAGCAGGGCTGACAGTCAACCGCTCATGCCAACCTGGGGCTTCTAGTTGCTGGTGATTTATCAGCTATGTTAAACCTCCGGCCCGCCCTTTCCCTTTCAAAAAAAGGAGAAATTTGAGTTTAAGGTCCAAATTCAATTTCCAATCCCTAGCAACTCAAAGTGGCATAATGGTTTGCATGTTAGAGTTTGAAAACCAGGGCTTGGCAGACCGGAAAGCAAGCACATATCCTGTTAAGGATATTTCAGCCCCTTTAATATAGTGTGACCCTGAACTCAAAAATACACATGATCGGTTGTGGTTTTAAGTAGAAAAGAAAATAGTTTGTTCACTTTAGTTCAATAATGACACAAAGCAAATCAGAATAGTTGATCTCACCAAAGTATAATAACAAGCACTTTCCTCAACGAGTCTTCTTCTTTCTACGATGACACGAAATAACCATAGTAAATAGTTCAGTTTCTGTCTGCTTTGTTGAAAATAAGATGCCCTTGGTTTGCAGTTTAGATAAGCAGTCTTTCTTGGCCTTGACTTATGCTTCAGTTTCCAGCTTCCAAAGCTGCATGTCAGCTCCAATGGGCTCCCAGCTCTAAAACAGAACCAAGCTAAGCTCAACAACCACAAACTCAGTGCCTTGTTTTATACAGTAAGTAGATAGCATGCCCAAATAAGCCATAACAGCTGCTTTAGTGCTGTAATAGAATGGTTCAGATCCTTCCCATTACGTATTTAGTAAAAAGTCTTTAGTAAACTGTTAGTAGCAACATGGAAACCCAATGGTGTGAGTAGGGAATGCATTCCTTTTCTGTAATGTACTCCATTTAGCACTCTTTTCATTTTTTCATACTAGCCAACTGTTCTCAGGCGGGTAGATCTTTTGGCACCAAAGTCTAAACTTCCAAACAAATTAGACTTCCAAGTACAATTTTGATAGGCTTCCCTGACCAGATACATCAGAGATAAATGGTTAAACATGGAGCCACAGCATATTTTTTGACTGATATGGGTTTCTAGCTTCCTCAGACATTAAATTCCACTCAATGGGTGGACTATAGCCCCAAATCACATGTCCCCCTTGAAAACCAGATGTCTGAAGTTCCTCTATAAGCTACCAACTTTAGGGTGTGTCTGCTGAGATCCTAATGGGGTTCCTGCATGATCGACCAGGAGAAGGTAGAGCTGGGTGTCCTCTTCTGACCTTAGCAGACATGATGTAGGAAGCTGTTGCAACTCAGAGTAAGCTTCACCTTGCTTCCAAACACCACCACACAAGAGCTGTAGTTTTATAGTTTATTGAGGAAAAAATCCAAGTCAAAATAAAGAATAAGCATTGCAAAGTTCCAAAGATTATGGTTAAATGCAGAATATAGTTCTAAAGATCTTCAGGTAAAAGCACGAGACACAATCCTACTGGCAAAGTTCAAACCAGAGTCCCAGGTACAAGCAATGAAACAACTGCCCCATGAATCACAATGCAAGAAATCCCAAGCGTACTGCTTTCCAGGCTAAGGTTATTCCATGAATCTTTCAGGCTAATAAACTATGTTGAACTGACACTTTCCCTTGGTTTGCAAGAAACCTAAATACCTTTCTAACATGAAAACATTACATGAAATCATTGCGATGACCTTTTACTGAGCTGGCTTCTCATCTGCCAGCCAAGCGAGAACTCCGCCTGACCCGCAAATCAAGACGAGCTTGCCGGGTCAGGTCACTGTCAAGGCTTTCAGTACTTTCAGTATCAGTGTGGGAAGGGGGCAAATGCCTCCCCACCTGTGCTATATCTCTTTTCTCCTGAGAACCGCTGTGTTGATATTGACTCTGCACTGTCTGTGGGAGCTGCAGGCCCAGAGATCTGAGGCACAGAAAAAGAGCCAGGAATCCGAAACCCATCATCCTCATCATCACAGAACATCTCAGCCACAACAGAAGCTCCTTGACCAACAAGGCAAAGGTTATGATGTCAGTGTGAATATGAACAACGGATCATGTCAAATGATCCAAATGCCCATACATTGAGGACACTTCAAAGTTCCTAGGTACTCTTGAACAACCCTCAACTTTGCTTACTGCAGAACAAGGTTGGGTCAAGGAGTGAAACATCCAGATTATTTCTGGGAGTCATTGTGCAGTGTAAACATAACCAGTTTTGGTGTGAGTATGGGTTATAGAGTTTTTAAAAACCCATGTAGATATGCTCATAATGCATCTCACCCAGAAAACAGCATTGCCCTAATAAATGTTAGGTTTCTCTAGTTCTGGCCTGTTTTTATTTCAATCGGCTAACACAGCAACCTCTGGAACTTTCACAACTGAACAACAAGTGATGAAGATATTTCAGGTCATTAACTCACATCACAAGCTAATCAGACAACCCAGGCTCATCTCGTTAGCCAAGAACAATAACATTAACGTGATTCCTATGCTATCAGCTCAAGAGCTGCCAATCAAGGACAAAGATCTGTTTTTAGAAGCTGGAGGGATGGAACAAGAGGCTTGGCGCTTATTTTCTGGGTGCTTAGCCAGTGTCGCAATTGGGAGAATGTGGAATATATTTTGCAAAGTGATGTGATTGTGTATTATGCCCTGGGAGGGATATAAAGGTGATTAAGATAAAGCAGAAGGGAGCAGGGTGCTGAAAAATGTTATGAGCCGTGATAGAGCACAGTAAGGAAAGAATAGCAAACTGATTTCAACACTATGCTCCCTGACATTGGGAGCAACAAAGGAGAATTCTGGGAAGACAGAGGGTTTTGAAAAGAAATTCCCACTATTTGATAAAAAGGCAAGCTTGCTTCCTTGCAGAGTAGCCAACTGCAGTAGGGACATCATAGATAAAAGAATCACCAATTAATAGAAGGACCACAAATATGATTGTGCATACCATCACAAAAAATTGGACATTTTGGAAGAGCTAAATGCAGCCCTTGAAGCTCCTAGACCAGTGGTTCTCAACCTAGGGTCCCCGGATGTTTTTGGCCTACAACTCCCAGAAATCCTAGCCAGTTTACCAGCTGTTAGGATTTCTGGGAGTTGGAGGCCAAAAACATCTGGGGACCCCAGGTTGAGAACCACTGTCCTAGACTGAAAAAAACTCAGGGTGATTGAGTCCCTAATTTGGGAAAAGATGGGATAAACATGAATTAAGTACATACATCTATATATATAATAAAGAAGAGTGTTTGTATCGGACAGAGAAATTGTGGAGGGCGGTGTATGTGCCAGCGTTCTGATTGGCTGCCGCTGTGGTGCTATTTGCATATGGTCTCTGATTGGCCAGCTTCAATAGGAGCCCCTGGTGGAGAAGAGGGTTCATGGCAGAAACGGGGCATGACAGAAGGAAATTTGCATATGGTCTCTGATTGGCCAGCCTCAAATCCAACATTCCGAGATGAGAAAGAGAGGAAAGGAAAGGCCAAAGGGGCCTGGGTCAGAACACTCCCAATACAGACCGAAATAGGCACACAGAGCCCCCATCATCCACTCTACATCCTACTGCAGTTTGGAGGAGGATGAACCATGGATGATGGGACTTGCAGTACCACCACTCACATTCTGAGACCGCTGTTAACCTTATCCAATGACTGATCAGGGCCAAACTTCGCACATAGACCTCTCATGACCCACTTTACGTCCTGGTGTGGTTTGGCCGGGAATGGACCGTGGATTATGGGACTTGCAGTACCATTGCTCAATTCTTCAGACCACTGGAACCCTCATCCAATTACCAATAAATACCAAACTTGGCACACTGAGTCTCCATGACGCATTCTACATCCAAGTGCAGTTTGAAGGAGGATGCACCATGGACGATGGGACTTCCAATACCTGCACTCCCTTCCTAAGACCATTACAACTGCCAACGATGATGGATCAGGACCACAATTTACACAGAGAGCCTGCATAACTCACTCTACATCCTGGTGCGGTTTGGAAGAATTTGACAGTGGATGATGGGACTTGCAGTCACTTCACTCACTTCCTGAGACCACTGAGACCCTCGCCAATGACTCATCAAGACTAAACTTGGCACATGGAGCTTCAATGACCCACTCTACATCCTGGAGCGGTTTGGGGGACGACAGACCATGGATAGAATCATAGAATCATAGAATCATAGAATCATAGAGTTGGAAGAGACCTCATGGGCCATCCAGTCCAACCCCCTGCCAAGAAGCAGGAATATTGCATTCAAATCACCCCTGACAAATGGCCATCCAGCCTCTGCTTAAAAGCTTCCAAAGAAGGAGCCTCCACCACACTCCGGGGCAGAGAGTTCCACTGCTGAACGGCTCTCACAGTGAGGAAGTTCTTCCTAATGTTCAGGTGGAATCTCCTCTCTTGTAGTTTGAAGCCATTGTTCCGCGTCCTAGTCTCCAAGGAAGCAGAAAACAAGCTTGCTCCCTCCTCCCTGTGGCTTCCTCTCACATATTTATACATGGCTATCATATCTCCTCTCAGCCTTCTCTTCTTCAGGCTAAACATGCCCAGTTCCCTAAGCCGCTCCTCATAGGGCTTGTTCTCCAGACCCTTGATCATTTTAGTCGCCCTCCTCTGGACACTTTCCAGCTTGTCAACATCTCTCTTGAATTGTGGTGCCCAGAATTGGACACAATATTCCAGATGTGGTCTAACCAAAGCAGAATAGAGGGGCAGCATTACTTCCTTAGATCTAGACACTATGCTTCTATTGATGCAGGCCAAAATGCCATTGGCTTTTTTTGCCGCCACATCACATTGTTGGCTCATGTTTAACTTGTTGTCCACGAGGACTCCAAGATCTTTTTCACATGTACTGCTCTCGAGCCAGGCGTCCCCCATTCTGTATCTTTGCATTTCATTTTTTCTGCCAAAGTGGAGTATCTTGCATTTGTCACTGTTGAACTTCATTTTGTTAGTTTTGGCCCATCTCTCTAATCTGTCAAGATCGTTTTGAATTCTGCTCCTGTCCTCTGGACTATTGGCTATCCCTCCCAATTTGGTGTCGTCTGCAAACTTGATGATCATGCCTTCTAGCCCTTCATCTAAGTCATTAATAAAGATGTTGAACAGGACCGGGCCCAGGACGGAGCCCTGCGGCACTCCGCTCGTCACTTCTTTCCAAGATGAAGAGGAAGCATTAGTGAGCACTCTCTGTGTTCGTCCACTTAACCAATTACAGATCCACCTCACCGTAGTTTTGCCTAGCCCACATTGGACTAGTTTCCTTGCCAGAAGGTCATGGGGGACCTTGTCGAAGGCCTTACTGAAATCCAGGTACGCTACATCCACGGCATTCCCCGCATCTACCCAGCTTGTAGCTCTATCGAAGAAAGAGATCAGATTAGTCTGGCATGACTTGTTTTTGATAAATCCATGTTGACTATTAGCGATGACTGCATTTGTTTCTAAGTGTTTGCAGACCACTTCCTTAACAATCTTTTCCAGAATCTTGCCCGGTATCGACGTGAGGCTGACCGGACGGTAGTTGTTTGGGTCGTCCTTTTTTCCCTTCTTGAAGATTGGGACCACATTGGCCCTCCTCCAATCTGCTGGAACTTCTCCCGTTCTCCAAGAACTCTCAAAGATGGTTGCCAATGGTTCCGAAATGACTTCCGCTAGTTCCTTCAATACTCTGGGGTGTAGTTGATCTGGCCCTGGGGACTTGAACTCATTAAGAGCGGCCAGGTATTCCTGGACGACTTCTTTCCCAATTTGGGGTTGGATGTCCTCCAATCCCTCATCCACTCCATCTTGCTGAGGTTGAAGACTCTCTTTTTGTGAGAAGACCGAGGCAAAGAAGGCATTAAGTAGTTCTGCCTTTTCCCTATCCCCTGTCAGCATTGCCCCATCTTCTCCTCGAAGAGGTCCTATCGCCTCCTTGTTTTTCCTTTTTCTACTGACATAAGAATAGAAGCCCTTTTTATTGTTTTTAATGTCCCTGGCAAGTCTGAGCTCGTTTTTTGCTTTAGCCTTGCGGACCTTTTCCCTACAGGTGTTGGCTATTTGTTTGAATTCTTCTTTGGTGATTTCTCCCTTTTTCCACTTCTTGTGCATGTCTCTTTTGTGTCTCAGCACAGTTAGAAGTTCTCTGGACATCCATTCTGGCTTCTTTGCACTTGTCCTATTTTTTCTCTTTGTTGGCACGGTTTGCAATTGCGCCTTGAGTATTTCACTCTTGAGAAATTCCCATCCATCCGTAGCTCCCTTGTCTTTTAGTATCTGTGTCCACGGAATGCTGCTCAGCGTTTCCTTCATTGTTTGGAAATCAGCTCTCCTAAAGTCCAAAATGCGGGTTTGACTTGTCTTAGTTTCGGCCTTCCTTTGTACCTCAAATTGCAGGAGCACATGGTCACTTGCCCCTAAGGATCCTACCACTTCGACCGCATCGATCAGGTCCTCCGCATTTGTTAGGATGAGATCAAGAGTAGCCAGATGAGATCAAGAGTAGCCAGAGATCAAGATGATGGGACTTCAAGCACCTCCACTACCCAAGACTGCTGCAAAACTCATCTAATGGCCAATCAAGACCAACGTTGGCACACAGAGCCCCCATGACCCACTCTACATCCTGCTGCAGTTTTGGAGAAGGGTGGACCATGGATGATGGAACTTCCAGTACCTTCACTCACATTCTGAGACCTCTGCAAACCTCATCCAATGACGGATCAAGACCAAACTTGGCACATAGACCTCTCATGACCCACTTTACGTCCTGGTGTTGTTTGGAAAAATTTGGAGATGGATGATGGGACTTGCAGTACCTTTGCTCACTTCCTGAGACCACTGAGACCCTCACCAATGACTACTCAAGACTAAACTTGCCACATCGAGCTCCAATGACCCACTCTACATCTTGCTGCAGTTTGGAGGAGGACAGACCATGGATGATGGGACTTCAAGTACCTCCACTCCCTTCCAAAAATTGCTGCAACCCTCTTCTAATGACCAATCAAGACCACACTTGGCACACAGAGCCCCCATGATCCACTCTACATCCTGCTGCAGTTTGAAAGGGGATGGACTTTGGATGATGGGACTTGCAGTACCTTCACTCACTTACTGACACCACTGCCACCCTCATCTAATAACTGATAAAGACCAAACTTGGCACACAGAGCCCCCATGACCCACTCTATATCCGGCTGCTCTTTGTAGGAGGATGGGCCATGGATGATGGGACTTCAAGTACCTTCACTCACTTCCTGAAAATAATGCAGCCGTAATCCAAAGAGCAATAAAGACCAAACTTGGCATACAGAACCGCCATTACCCACTTTCTCTAATAACCCGGGCAACGCCGGGTCCCCAAGCTAGTAAGTAAATAAAATTCAAACGTTTTTCCCCAAACTGTCTCAAATGTGTCCACATTTCTGTGGTTTAATTCCCAAAATCCCACAAACGTCCCCTAAAAACCAATGTAATTTTTAAATGACCAAATTGGCCAAAACTATGGCCAGAAATAATGCCATATCATTTTTGGTAAGTCAAATGTACTAGTGCAGCCCACTGAGTACATATGGGTGGAAAAATGCCCCCTACCTCCTACAACTACTTCCAATGATGAATTTAGGGCAATTGTTCCCAAACTTTGGTCCTCCAGCTATTCTGGACTATTTCCCAAGTTGGCTTGACCTTCTAGGAGTTAAAGGCCAAATCACCTGGCAGACCAAGTTTGTGAACCATTGATCTGTAGGACACTCCAGATTAGTGGTGCCTAACCTTTGATCCTCCAGGTATTTTGTTCTTCAACTCCCTCAATTCCTGACTATTAAATGGCCAGGTTAGGGCATCTGGGAGTTGGAGACCCAAACACCTGGAGGCTTGAAGGTTCTGCTTTAGATCATGCAGAATGAAGGACAGTTATGTGGTCAAAGCAAGGTGTCCAACAAGGACATTGCCTTCGAAGACAGTGGTAAGACTTTAAAGTCCTAAGTCCCAGGATCTCAGAGTGGAACCACAGTGGTTAAAGCAGTACCAAACTACAATAATTCTCAGTGCAGATTTTTCCCATGAATCAGACACCGAGAACTGGAAAGCCCTGGCCTTTGAGCGCTCTAGCTGGAGGTCAGCTGTGACCAGCAGTGCTGTAGAATTTGAAGAGGCACAAATGGAGGGGGAAAGGGAGAAACGTGCCAAGAGGAAGGTGCATCAAGACAACCCCAATCAAGACTGCCTTCCACCTGGAAACCGATGCCTTCACTGTGGGAGAACATGTAGGTCAAGAATAGAGCTCCAGAGTCACCTACGTAGCCACCACCAGGACACCACACTTGGAGGACACTCTTACTCGGACAACAAGGGATCGCCTAAGTAAGTAAATGAGGTCTGCCTGGAAGACCCCTTCCCCAGCTATTAGAGCTCTGAAATCTAAATTTGAGTATGTGGAGAACAAACTGTCAAACGTCATGGTCCTAGAAGTCATTCAACTCAGTCTGAAGCAACATCTTAACTGCTTTAAATTGTCTTCTGTTTCTGCTCTAAGTTTCTCTAAATCTGAATAGAGAAGACACCAAGATACAACTCTATTTCATTGCTAGGAAGCAATAGTGCAAATGGAGGCCGCCAGGAACATCCTTTGCTTCATTTAACTAACGGTGGCTCAATTGAAGTATTATGCAGGGAACATCATGTCCGCAATGTCGGAAAAACTCACTCCTCTCTAGTTGTGAAGATGTTCTTCCTCTCTGTTTAACCACTTACATTAATGTCCTTTCTTCTCAAATCTCTTCCACAGATGACCCTGGCCACTTCTTCCGGGTTGGGAAATTCTGGTAGGTGTTCAGTGCACCAAAGGGACTTATGATTCAAGCTACACATACATACTTTGTATAAGTGGGTGCTTTGATTGTGATTTTCCTGCTTCTTGGCAGAATGGAGTTGGACTGGATGGCCATCCAGCCTCTGTTTAAAAGCTTCCAAAGAAGGAGCCTCCACCACACTCCGGGACAGAGAGTTCCACTGCTGAACGGCTCTCACAGTCAGGAAGTTCTTCCTCGTATTCAGATGGAATCTCCTTTCTTGTAGTTTGAAGCCATTGTTCCATTGCGTCCTAGTCTCCAGGGCAGCAGAAAACAAGCTTGCTCTCTCCTCCCTATGACTTCCTCTCACATATTTATACATGGCTATCATGTCTCCTCTCGGCCTTCTCTTCTTCAGGCTAAACATGCCCAGCTCTTTAAGCCGCTCCTCATAGGGCTTGTTCTCCAGACCCTTGATCATTTTAGTCGCCCTCCTCTGGACACATTCCAGCTTGTCAACATTACGTTTCCCATTCTTTACAGAACTATTACATGGGGAAGTATAGTCTCCACCCATACCACTTCGTTTTCTTTTAATTTTAGGGGAAAAATAGGAAAACTTCACTATTGCAAATCCCACGAGTATGAAAACTGAAAATATAACTACAGTGAGTTATCAAAATGCACATTTTCTGAAAAACTGATTATTAATTTTTTTAAAAAAAAACAAAAACAAAATCCACACAATTAAGGTTGCATGTAAGATGATTGATTGCAACAAAAGGAGCATTGAGGCATATTTAAAACCTGCCCACAAGAATGCCCAATCTTAAAAATAAGAGACTATAGCTATGTCTACCCAAATGGAGAGTTCTAGTGTTGATCCCTCCCCGACTTCAAAAACCTCAGTTTTTACACACTTTACAAATGAGGGAAAGTCAGGATACGATGAGGTCCTAAGTTGCCCAACTCTATCCCCAACAAAAATAAAAGAAAGGAATACAGTTAGCGTTGTGAGTAAGAGATGGCCAGCTTATATTAAACCCACAGAAGCACACACAGAGATAAATTCCTTCAAGCTCTTTAGCACTTGTGCTGTGTGCGGGTGGACAGACAATTTCTGCCCACTGAAGCAAATTCAATATCACTCCGTTGGACATAAATCTCCCAGGTATTACTGCTACGGACAAACATAGTAGAGGGAGAAAGTCGGCCAAGAAAAGTAAAGACCACGTAAAGTATACTTTATCCCCTCCCTTCAGGCATGTAAACACATACTGACATGCAACCAAGGATTCGACAATTTTGAAAGAACATAAATTCTCCCTTACATAATGATGGTAATTTCATTTTTTTTTGTTTAAACTTATTAGCTATCACTTTCTTTCAAGAGGGGTTCTGATTTGTCCTTCAATTCATCCAACATACTCACAAGCACACACAAACAAACATGCAAACACAAATAAGAAGGTGTCTGGAATCCTATTAGTAAGAAGGTGACTGGAATCCTATAACATATGTGTGTGTGTGTGTTTTTCCATGTCAGAAGCAGTTTGGGAATATACTGCAAGTCACTTCTGGTGTCAGAGAATTGGCCATCTGCAAGGACGTTGTCCAGGGGATTCCCAGATGTGTTACCATCCTGTGGGAAGAAAACTAAATGGATCAGTACAACCAGGGATATGTTGTTATGCTATCGGAAGATGGGACTACCAGGTCGGAAGATGGTCAAAATGCTACAGAGGAAAAGTTCAACTAGCTCCAGATGTGATGATGCAGCTAGCTCAAAGCCAAAAAGGAAGGCTAGTGGCCAACGGTACTGGAGGTGAATGACGAATCTGATGTTTTAAAGATCAACACACCATAGGAACCTGGAATGTAAGATCTATGAGCCAGGGCAAACTAGACTGGAAGGAAAAAGGAAGAGGGGTTGATCAAGGCCAAGATGGATGGATGGTATCCTTGAAGTGACTGGCTTGACTGTGAAAGAGCTGGGGGTGGTGATGGCTGACAGGGAGCTCTGGCCTGGGCTGGTCCATGAGGTCATGAGGAGTCAGAAGCGACTGAACAAATAAACAACGAACATCCAGTGGTTTTTGAGTTATGTTAATCCCACAAAAGAACATTACATTTTTATTTATATAGAAGACTAGCCGTCCCCTGCCATGCGTTGCTGTGGCCCAGTCTGTGTATATATGTTTTTTTGTGTTAATATATTTGTATATATGTGTGTATATATGTGGTTGTGCACATGTGTTGTAATCTATTTTTTTTGGCTTTTTGAATCTCTTCTGCTATGTTTTTCAGTGTTTTTAAGAGTGATAGTCACTCGTTGGCCGGATAGGTGTATTATGTCCAAATTTGGTGTCAATTCATCCAGTGGTTTTTGAGTTAGGTTAATCCCACAAACTAACATTACATTTTTATTTATATAGACTAGCCGTCCCCTGCCATGCATTGCTGTGGCCCAGTCTGCGTATATGTGTTTTTTGTGTATATATATGTGTGTGTGTATATTTGTGTACATGTGTATATATGTGTTTGCGTATATATATATATATATATATATATATATATATGGTTTTGTGCATGCGTTGCAATGTTGTTGTTGGTTGTTGTTTTTTTGCTTTTTAAGTCTCTTCTACTGTGTTTTTCAGTGTTTTTATGAGTGATGGTCACTTGTTGCCCTGACAGGTGTATTGTGTCCAAATTTGGTGTCAAGTCGTCCAGTTTTTATGAGTGATGTTGTAAGGGATCCCGGGTTTAGGGTGCGGGGTCCCTTTTCAAAGAAATCCAGAGTCCAATTGGTTCATGTAAGACACCATTTATTCAAGCTGATCAGCATGAGACAGACAGTCATCACTTTTGTATGAGCTTTCAAAGACTGCCACACCCTCCTCTGTTTCTGCTGACCTTTATACTCAAGTAATAGGTCATGAAAAGTACTCTCTTTCCAACCCCTGTCCCTTGACCTTTTGATGGAAAGTACCTGCTTATACCTGCAGACTTTGCACTTAACCACAACCTTTGGCTTAACCACAACTCAACTTCCTATGTAAGCTCAAACATTGTATGACCTCTACATGTCACATCTTGTTTCTTAAAAACATTTTCTTCTGTGCTGCTAATTTCATTTACAGCCCCTTGCTTAGCATTTGCTAATTTTACTCAAAGACCCCTTCAATGTTAATCCCACAAATGAACATTACATTTTTATTTATATAGATTAGGACTTGTATTTTGGTGAGGGAGCAGCACTCTTTGGCAGGGAAGGCTAATGACCTAGCTCCCAGGATTCCATAGCACTGAGCCATAACAGTTGATTGCTATCAAACTGCATTAATCTTACAGTGCAGCTATACCTTAAACCTCTACCTCTGATACTCTTCTGTTTATGGATGAGACTACCGCCTTCCTCTTTCCACTTGCTGAGTGCTGTGACTTGCAGGCCCTTAAAATTTTCAGCTGTCAAACTGGAACACTGCAGTCAGATATCTCACTTTTCATGCAGGCAATAAAGGGATTTTTCATCATTCTGCCTCTGCATTGTTCTTTAATTGGCCCCCAAGCCTGTCTAGCTCTCTTCCCTGCAGGAAAGCGGAAATGCCGAAAAGAAAGTGAAACCAGTTCCTTCCTTGTGGCAGCCTTTCTCTCCCAGTTAGCATACCTTCAGCTTTATACTTCATTCTGATCCCTCTGTGAACTTTTTCAGATGTTGGCATATTTAAGAATATTCTGTGACAACCTAAACTTAAGAGGTTTTATTCTCAAGCCTCTAGAGCTGCGGAGTGTGTTTGTAACCTTTCGGTTTTTTTGTTCTGCTTTTGTTCATTTGGTCACACTTATCTGATTTTTTTTTCTGGGGTTAATTGGCAAAACTACTTGTTCTTTGCAAATCCCCGAGTTCTGCAATTTAATTTCACTCTCTGCAACCACTCCAAGTG